>NC_068981.1:55070806-55071660 GCF_001194135.2 Octopus bimaculoides | reverse complement strand
TTGAAGAGTGTCTCCACTGTTAGATTATCTCTTATTCTCTAACTCAAAATGATAAACCCAACACATTTAAGGAAACTGGATTTGCCTCAAGCAATGTCAGATATTATCGAAATGTGATCAGCCTGGTGCCCTTTTAATCAGGTGTCAGAAGAAGCAACACCCACCAAGCAGAAACTTTCATCATGCCAAATTTATTGTGTAGAATATTCTCAGCCCTCACACGTGATATGCTTATAACATTAGTAATTTATATTTTTTCTCCAGTGGAAGCAGTTGCAGACTGTTCAGATCATTAGTCTTCTCAAAATTATCTCTGCTCAAATCAGTTAATCAGCTTTGCACTGTTGATAAAACTGGAGCATCATCCTCCGATATATCAACATGTCCTTGGGGACTAAATCATTTTTCTACAGGTACTTGATAACAGCATGAGGCCAAATTTTGTTCATCTTGAAGAGAAACCAATAATAGTTACTTTTGAAGTTTTCTCTGAACATTCAAATGTCAGTTTACCAAGAAATAATGAAGCTATAAGAAGTGTTAAAATGGAAGTAAGCCGAGTTTTTGCATCACTCCATAATACATACGTATATGAAAAAAACTGTATCAACATATTCCAAAAGTTTTCCTACGCTCACACGTTTTGTTAATGAAACGTTTTGTTTCATGAGGATGTGCAAAGTGTTTTCATCGTATGTGTAAGACGGTGTTGTGTCATTGTGGTACGGATCCAGGTCTTCAAATGGCGAAGTGCACTGAATGTTCTTTTGCTTGATGCAACAGATACAGGTGAAGACAAGACAAGCTGCATTAACGCCAACACTTGTGGCATACTAGAACGAAAAATAGCATCA
>NC_068981.1:55054462-55066870 GCF_001194135.2 Octopus bimaculoides | reverse complement strand
TAATGCTATATATTCAAAATTAACTATACATGCTGGTTTTGTTGTTGTTATTGTTGCTGCTACTGTTGTTATTGTCACTTATTGTTTTGTATTTTGACGCTACTTTCCTTCAGAAATTAGTGGTCCTAAACTCCCTAGGGAATTTTATGCCAGCTTCATCACTTTTATTTTTTCTTTGTTTTGAAACGAGATCGAAATAAAAATTTTATACCGATAGATTTTAGACACTTTTTTTCTGAAACTGGTAAGATTATGTAGGGGGTGCAAATTTTGATCTTGCACCCCTTGAAAATTCTAGGGGGTGCAGGTGCACCCGCTGCACCCCCTGTTCCTGGGCCCTTGGTAATGACGTGAGGGTCAGTACGTTCAGAAGAGAGCAGAGAGAATAGTTTTGACGAATTGAGAGTGTAATTAAACATATTCCCATTTACTCTGTTCAACGGGAAAATGCTGCTGAATATTTAAGCTATCTAGTCTCTGAAGGCGGGATCGAAACCGGCTGCCCCGAGGACAGCTCCAAGTTACGATGATTGATGCTATCGAAAGCTTTCAAGTTGATCAGAGTCATACCGAAACAATGAGGTAGAAGTTTCCCGACCACACGCTCGACGATAAACGCCAACCTCTTCCCTAGCGCCTCGGCCAAAATCTCCAGTTCTGCTTTTAGTGTTGTTTGGACTGAAAATTATCAATTACATTTCTGTGTAGTTTCCGTCTTTCCCCCAAAAAATCTACTACTGCCTAGTTTACAGAACTGAGGATACACCGTTCTGCTGCCAGCTGCAGTAAATGTTTGCAAGGGCGTCGACCAATAAGTCTGGCATATATGCATAAAGTTTGTCGGGCAGACCATCTCAGCCATGTGTTTCGTACAATCTGTTATCGCACCACGTATCTCTTGCTGCTATCAACTTTTGCCCCATCTTCTACTAAGTGTCAAACTACGCTATAAAGTCCCTGATCGACTCCAGCACATTGCTCAACTTGAACATTTAAGTAAAGCGCCACTAGAAAATCACATACATTTGTTTGGAATCGGGTAGCAATCGTCCTTTCTGGCTCACCCATCGAAGACAGAACTTGGCTTTTGTTACCGCATTGCATCTCTGCCACCTGGATCCAACGAACAGTTTTTCATTCTTTCGCGTATTGGAATATGCACCGTAACTGTGACAATACGCTGAAGAAATAGTTGAGGGATATACCACTCTCTTCAGAGTGTTCCACTACAGGAAGTTGACAATTGCTCTTGTCAACTGCTGCTTAACTAAAGTGTTAATCCGGCCTCTGTAGGCTTTATACGCCAGTAACGACATATTTAACTTCCAGTTGTCGTGTGCCTGTTTAAGAGTCCTGATTAGGTAGACTGTCAAGTTATAAATCTGTGATCTGTGTAGCTGAGCTATTGAATTTGTGGACAACTTACACTATCCCAGCCTATTGGGATAAATACCCTCTTTAGATACGATCTGGATGACCCAAGATGGTTACTCTATGTCCACAGTGGTATATTGGAGAAAGTTGAGATCAGCAGAAACTGAATTAAAAATTTTAAAGCCGGAACAAATAGCGCAAAGTATTATTTTCGCACTCTAACTATTCTGCCAATTCGTCATTCTTTCCAAGTTAAAAAGAAAATATCATTTGTATTTCTATTCTATTCCCATTTATCACTAACAATCCTCAACATTAAAGTGTCAGCCGTGTCAACGTCCTCTCTTTAATTACTCAATCCTACTCTGGGACTACGTCCAAAGGCGAAGGGTATAAACTTTCATAAGAAATCCTCATACTCATTATGTATGCCAACAAATTACTAGTGAACAACATTCCCGAAAAAAAAAAAAAAGAATAGAAACAAATGCTTACTGCTTTTCAACTTCACGTTAAATACTCAGTTCTACAGTTAGTAACTTCTCTCATATTGAAAAATTTCTGCTTATTCATTAATTTTTTTCTTCTTAATTTTAAAAATAATAAACTTTTCTACTATAGGCACAAGGCCTGACATTTTTGGGGAAAGGACTAGTCGATTACATCGACCCAGTGTTTAACTGGTACTTTATTTTATCGACTCCAAAGGAATTAAAGGCAGCAGTGATATCGGCGGGATTGCGCTCAAAAATATGAAATAAAATGAAAGCCGAAAGGCGGAGTGGAGAAATCGTTAGTCTGCATCTTTACATTCTCAGTTCCAATCTCACCAATCTCAACTATGCCTTTCCTCCTTGATAAAATACCAATCAACCTTGACAAGGTAGATTATGATCAAAGGAATTTTAACTGTGACTATCCTACCGATTATTTTTTCTTCAGCGTGTCTAAGGTTACGTTATTAAATGTCTCCTTCCTTTTTTTAAGATTGTGCAAGAGTGATATGTCAGATTTGGTTGATATTTTTCGTGGGGTCGATAAAATAAGTACCAGTTCAATGATCAACTTACCCCTTCCCCGAAATTACTGTCCTTATACCTATAGTAGAGAGGATTATTGTTATTATTTTCTCTTTATCACAGGTTCTGTTGGAGATCCTGGAGTCTTGCATGTGCAGCGGGCTTACTACCTGCATCCTACGGTACCATGCTATTCGTTCTTTTCAGCTATCTAATACTTTCCTGATTATTCTGGCCGTGCCAAAGAGGCAAATCTTTTGTAACAGGTCTACTGGGCATTCTATTCCAATTTCCTTT
This sequence comes from Octopus bimaculoides, assembly GCF_001194135.2. NCBI lineage: Eukaryota > Metazoa > Mollusca > Cephalopoda > Octopoda > Octopodidae > Octopus > Octopus bimaculoides. Next base: position 55,064,180 of record NC_068981.1, on the reverse strand, counting down.
ATATTCCTCTTGATGTTTTCTGATCCATTTTGCTTTCATTCGTTGTTGGAATCCCGTTCTGCTGGGTTCACTCCTGATCCAGCATTCAATTACCATTCGGTTTGCATCCTTACCCCACCTTCTTCTCTGCCACTGACTTTGTGTACAAGCAGTCTCTGGATGACAAACGGGCCTGCGTCACTCAACCACAGGGCACCTGGCGGGCGAAAGGCTTTCACGTTTGGTTCCAGCCTCATTAACACCATTATTTGTTACATTTGTATTAGACATTTTTACTCAACATTGAGGTATATGTTTCAAGGTTAGCCACCAACCGGTATTTTTATCGAGACACCATCTCTAGTACGATAGTCAACCAAGACTGCTATTATTATTATTAAAGACGGTGAACTGGCAGAAACGTTAGCAAGCCGGGCGAAATCCTTAGTGGTATTTCGCCTGTCTTTACGTTCTGAGTTCAAATTCCGCCGAGGTCGGCTTTGCCTTTCATCCTTTCGGGGTCGATAAATTAAGTATCAGTTGTATACTAGGGTCGATCTAATCGACTGAACCCATGACCCTAAATTTCGGGCCTTGTGCCTAGAGTAGAAAAAGATCATTTATTATTATTATCATTATTATTATTATTATTATGATGATGATGATGATGGCGGCGTTGAGCTGGCAGAATCATTAGCACACCGGGCAAAATGCTTAGAGGCATTTCGTCCGTCTTTACGTTCTGAGTTCAAATTCCCCCGCGGTCGACTTTGTCATCTTCTCGGGGGCGATAAAACGAGCATTTGTTGAATACTGGAATCAATGTAATCGACTTTACTCCTCCCCCGAACTTGCTGCACTTGTGCCAAACTCTGAAGCCATTATTATTAACATTTTGTTAAAGTTGAAAAGACGTCGTGCTTGACCCTCATCATCCCCACCTCCGTGAATAGTATGGATACAGTTTATGACCGTATTGAACTACTGCTAATATATGCATGTCGGAAAAGCATTAAGATGAGAAGTCCACGGTAGTAAGTAACTAAGGAAAATATTCAGTATAGTTTTGAAAGGGGGACAACAAAAGTCTAGCAAAAGAAATAGAGGAGTGTACATCAACAGGCGTTTGACGGAAGTGTGAAATAGCTTGTTACTGTGCAGGAGAAGACGTGTGTATATCAGAGAGCAACACTTTTAAAATGTTATAAAATACATATTCTTCAATTACATCTATATCTATCAGAATCTATGATATAATAATCAGATTAAAACCAACCTATCAAATATATGTTATCTGTATAGGTCCATGCGATAAACACACACAAAATCAAGAAGGTAAAAATTGTCATATTTAAAAATTAAACTAGACGTACTAAGGAAAACTAAAGACAGAATTAGAAACAGAGCTAAAATGCCTTTAGAAAAAGATAATTCCATTTCCAATAAAAAAAACAACTTATTTTGGTGATATTAGTACGTATTTATCAATGCCGAAAGAAGAAATCTAAGTCCGATGGGAATTGAAATCGGAATATAAAGATATTTATCAAATATTGAAAAACTCTACTATTTTAGCTACGACATTGTCCTTACATATTTATTGGAGCTACTTGTTAAGTCTGTATAAGCTGTGTATTTGAATGTTTAGTTTCCCAGCGGGATCCCCGTAAGTTATAATAATTTCTGTTTAGTCATTTTCCTCTTGTTTTTCAAATCTAATCTTCAGAGGCATCTTGTGTCTTCTTTGTACGTGGGATCGAAATTGAATGTAAATGCAGTTGATTTCAGCCTTCTCTATATCCTTTCTTCTTGCTAAGTTATCAAAATATACGAGATAGTTGTGATATTTAGTCATTAGATGATTGGGTGCATGTTAATTATTGCTCCAGACTTCTGTTATAAACTTTTAAATTACAAGGCTAAGCGAAGAAAGCAAAATAAGGAAAAGAAAAAATACTTTTCTGCGATTTTTAGGTATTTCTTATTACACGCATAATGAAATAACTCAATGTTGTTGAAATATAAACTCTTGATGAAACAACATGCAGGTATTTCGTGACAAAAAGCATCTTGTACAATTAACTAATTTCAGTTATTAGACTGTATTGTTATCACTCATTTCTTCGTGTACATTACTCATTTGGTATTTCGCTTTTTATTAGATAGCTTCCTGTAAACAAATATATTCTTTAGTGTTGTGCAAAAAATGTGGAAAATGCTAAATATTTTGCAGTGAATATTGTAAGAAGTCTGGTACAAAATCTTCTACGATATATCTGAAGAAAAACAGTAACACACTTGTGAAAATACAGAAAAGCATCATTTACAGTATATGAACATTTGTATTATGCATATATGTATGTATATTTATATACCTAAAAAAAAAAAAACTGCAAACTTTGTAAGGCAGTCCTCGATTTCTTTTGCCATTATTTATCATATCTATTTTATCGAAGAATAATTGGCTAATTGAATTTCTACAGTGTTTGAAACCATAAATATGTATGATTAGACTTTGAAGTATCTTGAACCATTATGTTTAACCTAGGCTTGTTTTACTAGCTCCATTGTTCAATCCACACTTCCGTTAACCCACTCAGCTATTCTAATAATGTACGTAAATTGAGCTGTAAATGTAAGTTTGTAGCCATAAGAAGTTCAATAGTTACTCCCTACTTTACACAACGTCGAAGAATTGGAAGATTCGTTAAAGCGTAAAACAAACTGCTTTTCGGTATTTGATGTGGCTTTCTAATTTCTGAGTTCAAATTCCACCGGGGTCTATAAAATAAGTATCAGTTAATGTTGCTGACTTGGCGGGGTGTTTTTCGGGCTTAGGACAAAATGCTTTGCAGTATTAGACTCCTTGGGTGCTTTTGTAGAGTTCACTCCGCTGCAAGCACTGAGGCTAGCTCTTGGAGGTTTACAAATAACTTCCTTCGTTTCTTTCTTTCTACCTCCAGTCTCGGGGTCCCTGAAAAAAAAAAGGATCAAGGTATATTTTCTCTTCCATCCGTGGTCAAGTGAGAGGCGAGGAACACCCTCTTGAGCAAAGAATTATAGGATGCATTTATTTATTTATTGAAAAACGGGAAATTGAGACTGATTTTTGATTATGTAACGTAAAATTTGCCTTCAACGAATTTCTTTTGCATGACATTTTTTAAAGAAATATGCTTAAGAAATATTTTCTAACCACATTGTTTACCATTTTTGGCCATTTATAAGGGTTGCTTAAATACTGCAGTTAAACTACAATAAAATTAATTCCTATATGAGAAGAAGCTAATAAACATTTACCCTTGAATATACAGTTGTAACTAAGATTATGAGAGCATATACTGAGACTTGCTGATTCAGTAGGGAGCTGGATTATCAGTTCTAAAGTTCGTATTGCGTGACCGGCACTGAACAAACTACGTTGATCGCGAAGCTGTAAATAACTTCTGCGTAAATAAAAAGTACTTCGACATCTTACAACCCTACGTTGAATTTTTTTCTATTAGTATACCTGAAAATGGATTATTTACTCTAGATACACTTTACGGAGACATTCAAAGAAATGAATGCATTTATGAGATATCACCACATTTTGACAATCGGACAAAATTTAAAAAACCTATTATTTACAATGTAATAATTACTCTGCACAAAGATGCTTTACAGAAATATTAAATCGACATCCAGTACTTATTTACTACTCAATTTTATTGACCCCAGAATGATAAAAAGCAAAGTTGACCCTGAACAAAAAGGGACATAATTAAATATTACAGGCATTTGGCTGATACTCTACCAACTCTGCCAATCCACCGTATTATTTTGCTGGCGGAAATATTTTCTTAATGTGCTCGAAACCGCTTAATTCCGGTGTCTCAGCAGGTATTTCCTGTGTGCGATGGAAATCAAGAACTACTAAAACTGCTTCTAAACCACAAAATACTTCTTACTTTCCACTGAATCTTTAAAAAAAAAATTGCTTTTATTCGTTTCTCTTTATATTTTTTTGCCAAGGGTAAAAGTGATATCTGTAAAAATACATTAGTTGAACAATGAAATTCACCTGGAAAAGCAAAAACCATCAAAGAAAAACAACAAATTAACAAAAGCCAGATTGTAGGCTTTTCAAGAGAAACATTACATAGTTTGTTGCTTGGTTAATACAATACTATTTTCTGCATTTGTGAAGGCAGTGAATTAATAGAAAGTAGAGCTGTGATTTCCAACCTTTATTATGCTCCTCCTAACTCGGAGATGTTTGATTAATTCTAGCATCCTTACAAAAGTATTATCACAATTGAATATGAAAAAGTCAATTTTCTAATAATTAATTCATTGTTTTAAAAGTTGAGCTATATACAATATTGTGGAATGATAAGGCTCTTGGTGTGCTTAATAGAAAAATAACTTTTTAACAAATAAGTTAATAATTTTATCCTGGGAAGCGATTTTAATAAAGCATATACTCTCCCATTCCGTCCACAGTAAGAAACGAGATGTGAAACAGAACTACTAGTATGTGGCATTTAGTTTAGTCATTCTACATACCGAGTTCAAGCTTCACTGGAGTCATCTCTGCATTTCATATCTTAGGTGTCACTAAAATAATCAATATCAGATATGTACTGGCTTTGATTTAATCAACTAAAACCTAGCGAACTTTATGATAATATGAGAAATCGTTATTTTCTCTATCCGAATAGTGGAGTAGAAACGGTAGAGCGCCAGACTATATATTAATTTTTACACCCTTTTTTTACGTTTTAACTTTAAATTCTTCTAACGTTGACTTTGTCTCGTATCCATCGCTTCTGATTGGTTAAAACAATTACTAATTGTGTATCGTGTATATTCCTTCCTTCCTTGGATCCTCAACTCCTGACGCAGTTGTAGTGGTGAAATCATCGTGACATACATTGTGTTTTGCACATTTTAACACTCATCCCTCTCCAGATCTGATCACAGTCGATTTCTTCCACGGATAGAATGAGAGACAAGAGTAGACTCCAGTACTAGACTGGTACTTCATTTATCGAACCCAAAAGGAGGAAAGGCAAAAGTGATCCTGGTGGGATTTGAACTTAGAGCACGAAATCCAAAAGAATCCCGCAAACTATTCTATAAGATGCTCTAACGACTTTGAAAACCCCGTTGCCTAATCATGTATGTGTGATTCAATTAACTATTTCAGTCCTCTGTTCGTACCCAGGTGAGAAATTATTCTGAATATTTACGACAAGCACCGTACAGTAGAAACCAGTTCTTTCGATTGCCAGCTTTAGTAATTTCATTTCATTTGCAGTTGACCAAGTTAATAGTTTGTACTTTTAATCAATAAATTGATAGTAAGGACACTGTAAATGACACTCCAGTTCTCAGTTGTAACCATAAATTAGGTTAGCGTAAACTGCCACGACACCTTTTTATGAGTTTGTTTATTGATCTGATGAGTTGAGTAACTTGTCCACGGTTACGACATAACCTCGATGACGAAGTACGAACCTTAAACCCATCGGTCGGTAGTTTGATATCATCCACGTAATAACTGCAGCTCTTCCAAGAATACATTCATATACGCGTGTGAGCATGTGTAAGTCTAAAACTTTATTATGAGACTAAAATCTAGAATATAAGGTGAAAATAGTATGAAAATTATTTACCACGAATTTTTCTGTTGGAATATTTTAAGACTATTCTCATATTATTAAAGAATATTAAAGTAAACGAAAAAAATCGAAGTGGCTATGCTGCCCTAGCTGCAACCACAGTCACAGTAGTTCAATCTAATGAAACAGCTTATATGTAGTCCTTCGACTTACTAGAAATTATAACCAAATCTCCCTCAATTCACATTTTTACCATCTTAAAAAGGAAAGTCATATTAAAGAATGTTGCCTTAAAAGGCTGGAATACTTTTTTGCTATAAGTTTTCACAATCCGAGCTGAAATGTGACTGAACAACAACGGTCGTAGTATGGAAGAAAATTTATCCTTAAAAAATTATTTTCGCGACACATGATTAAAGTCTGTGTTTAAGAGACGATATTTCTGCCCAAACTTGAACAAATTAGGAATATTAGAGATCCAAAGCTGAACTTAAATCCTAAACATCTGCACTTGTCTAACAATTTTTTTTTCAATGAAGTCGTTCATATCTTTGAATACATAGTTTTAGTTAAAAGTTATTAAATATGTCATTCAGTAAAATGAAGAATAGCATATCAACAAAGGTGTAGAACGACATTAACAATGTAGACTTATATATATCATAAAACCATAAAATAATACTCCCTAGCTGTAATTTATATGAAGTCAAAATAATAAAATAACAAAATCGTTTTTCCGGCTTGAACTGCAAAGAAAACAAAATGATTAAAATAAATAAATATACGTAAGTTTAAAATAAGTTGAAACTGTTGCACTTGATATGCTAAACGTAAATTAGCTCTCAAAATACAGCTACGATGATATAGAATCAATCTATAAGACACCCAAATCTTTCCACATTTGAGTTCAAAAATACATTACAGACTCTCGGTTGTATTATTTATAAAACTGATTCCAAGTAACCAACGTTAAACAAAGAACAAAAACACAAAATTTCATACTCATCTGCCACAAAAATAAACAAAAAGAGATGGAGAGAATTTAAGAGTCACATTAAGGTAGTGCGATATATTATCCTTTTTGCGCACACACACTCACATATATACATACATATATATGAATTTGAATTCTTCAGATGTAATTTATATTTTATACTGATTTATTTCAATTCTGTTAAATGTACTGAAATGAAAGAAAACATTTGCAGACGAATTAAGTTTACAAAAAAAGATTTTACAACTTAGAAAAGAAAAAATAATGGTGGAATGCATAAAAAAAACATAAAGAAGCAGGTAATGGCTGCAAATGTTTATATACAATATGTATGAATGCATGTATTTCTGTTTTTCTTTGAGATTTATTTAAGTTCTTTTTAATGGAGTTCAAGCCGGTCGCTAACAAACAGACATGTCTTATTGAGTTAAGAGAGTTCCCAGGTTTTGTAAATATGTGGTTGAGTTAATGTCTGCATATATATATAGTTGTCTGCACCTGCACTCGTGTTCTGTGTGAGCATGTCTCTTTAGTGTTTAGGTGTGTGTGTGTGCGTGCGTGTGTGTGTGTGTGTGTGTGTGTGTGCGCATCATTATTTTTTACATATGTGTCTCCGTAGATGCACACAACCAAGCGTGTACATGTATTCAATTAAAGAATCTTGGATAGAGAATCTTTGAAGTGTCTTACAAATTTTTACTGCTAATAGATTGATTTCAGATGATGTACATCAGTTTCTTTTACTTTAGAAAATTCTAGTATTTCTAGGTTTTTGCCCAAATCTGTAAAAACATAACTTAATGCTCCGATGATGGTAAGTACAAACGAAACTTTATAACCAAATTACAAGAGCTGTAAATTTCACATTAGTTCACCATAAATGTTCTATTTTTTCTGAATCTTCGGCGGTATGTTCATATCTACTGGGCAGCTGACCTCTACAACTTTGCATGACTTTTGTTCCTTGTCCCACAGAGTAATATCAGATCTGTTGAGTTTACACAGGACTATTGTTTTTATTGGAATATGAACGTATCTATGTGTGCGCGTACGTGCACATTTTGCGGGTCATTTCAACATCATTATTTTATGTATGCACCTTAGATTGCTTTCCACAGTTATCAGTCGCTGACATTTTTTGACGCCGCGAGAAGCTCACTCAAGGAAAGAGAACATGGTTGCTTAAATATATACCCTTTCTTGAAATGGGTGACCTTAAATTTTATTCCGTTTAGCAGCATGATTTTTTCTTCACCCATCGTATCGCACCGCTTTGATCATATTGGATTTCTATAGGGTTACATACCCCATTGATAACTTTCTGGAGCTTTGAATCATCTGTCAAAAGGGAGTGCATATTCTTCTTGCCGGAGAAGAGTATTATAGTAAAGAATTCTCTTTACCCAAATACCTAGCTAAATTGTAAAATTGAGATTAGCCGATCCTGCCAGCATAAAAGGAAAGATGTACTTGAATTTTGGTGGACTGCATTATGGATATAAACGTTAGTTTCCACCATCAGTACTGCCTATCATCACAGTTTGAGGGTTCACCCTAACCTTTATTGCACCGATCTTATTACAAACACGCACAAGTCCACATATGATTTTGAGATTGATTACACTCCCAAAACCCATTTTCCGCTCACTCTCTTGCAAACACACATGAACCCCATACCACCTACACACCAACTTTATTCTCAGTCTGCAAACATTTGCGGTTTGTGTCCTGAAGGCATTTTGATTCTTGTCCAAGGAAATTCTTCTCTGATCTTCTCAAACGGCTTTTTTTCTCGTTACAGTTTTTACAACGCCCACAAACCGGATTGACACTCCTTGACCTCTAGTGGAAAAGAGCTGTCACCGTACTCTTTTTACCAGTCCTTCTGATGAGTGCCAGGATTGGGTTTTACTTAAAGTCTCTTATGCAAAACCAGTTGGTAAAATCGGCTGAAATGGATCTATAATATTGTATTGTTGGTTTGTTGGGGTTATCTGCGTAGTACACAGACGGAGATAGATTGATAGGTACATGGGTAGCCTTTCTCTTTCCTCTTTTCTCCCTTCATCTCTTTCCCCCTTTTTCTCTCTCTCTCTCTCTGTCACTCTCTCTCCCTCTCTCTTACTGTCTTTCTCCTCTGCCTGCTGCTGTCACGTGACCCGCGGTCAGCTTCCCTCTCTCTCTTCTTTTCTTACACAGGTCCCGAGCTGACAAGTTGCAAATTCTCTGTCCGTCTTCAGAACTTTTTCTAAGCGTTATCCACTATTATCGTCTTCTTGGCCCTAAGGCTATATTTTGCTCGACTCTTCGTCCTTGTCCATTGTCCTACATCACACTCTGTACCATTTTACATTGTTTTGTTTACTCTCGGCCCTGAATTCTCGGCAAAAAGAATTTTTTTTTTTTTGCGGCCGTCACCAATTCTGAAGTTCTCAGTCTTATCATTAAAGGTGCGAAACTGTGTATTAGCAATTGGTTATGAAGAATTAGGGACCTTCTGTGTTTGTCTCCCAGAAAATTCATACATAAACTTGACCGGTTTGCGTTTTAGCCACTGCCGTGTAGTGCGTTAAACTTGTTCACTGAACACTGCCGCGAATTCCCCCTTGTTTTTCAAAATGCCACCTAAATCACAAAATAAGGGGGGAAATGTGCCCTATTTTTCAAATTCTGGCAGCAACACTTAATTTGGAAGCAGGATAATCGCATTGAAGAGTATAAACACATGTTTAAGTACAATACACGCGGATTCAAAAACAAACACTACCTTCCACCGGTATCAACGAGGTTGGCACTGTCGTTCACGCAGTGCTACTGTCGTTTACACAGTGCTCTCTCTCTCCCTCGGAGATGTGAGCATACTCACAACAGCCAAACACCGCGTTGCTGGAACTGTGAAGCACACAGTTCTATACAAGGGTTTTTGTAATTTTTTCATAAACTGGGGGATGGCTACTGACATTAACCTTGAAGATTATATAATGTACAGGTATAAAGAAAGAATTAAAGAAAAAAGGACTCATTATATTGAATGTTATCGATAATATCGAGTGGAAATAGGGGGTGCAGAAGTTCCGCTGTGCCTATACACGAGCCGCCACTAGTCGTATGCTTATTTACCATACATTTTTTCATTATA
>NC_068981.1:55041566-55054438 GCF_001194135.2 Octopus bimaculoides | reverse complement strand
TGTGTGTGTGTGTGTGTGTGTGTGTGTGTGTGTGTGTGTTTGTGTGCGTGGGGGCGCAATGGTCCAGTGGTTAGGGCAGCGGACTCACGGTCGGAGTTTCGCGGTTTCGATTCCTAGACCGGGCGTTGTGTGTGTTTATTAAGCGAAAACACCTAAAGCTCCACGAGGCTGTTGTACTCTTTCGCCCCAACTTTCTCTAACTATTTCTTCCTCTTTCCAGCTGGGAGGAGCACATATGCCATAGAAACCGGGGAACCGGGCCCATGAGCCTGGCTAGGCTTTAAAAGGGCGCATAAAAAATAAATTATATATATATATATATATATATGCATACATACACGTCCCCCCACTACATACTGATCTACCCAATCTATTTTTGTAAACGTAAGTCCTATGCTCATAGCCCCAACAAACTGGATGATCATAGTTCAATCAGGTCACTTAATCTCATCAAAATATTGAATACAAAACTGAAGGTCTCAAAATATCAGATTGTCTGTCCGACTGTTTGTCTCTTTCTATTTAGCTGAATTTACTATCTTTAGGATAACAAGTTCGCGCCAGTATGAAGTATTTGTACGAATGTATATTGCTCTAGGTATATTGCTCTCTATACATATAAACTCTCACACACATACAAATATATTATGCACTTTGAAAAGTTAACCAACCAAAATAACCGGAAATCGTAGACATACATCTGCGAAAGATTTAACCATTAATCCGATCAATGTATCTTTCAGTGTTTTAGAATTCAACACTTGTCTCTAAATGTCATATTTATAGCACCTCCCGCCATTTACCCAAGAAAAGTATTTCCTTTCTTTCCTTCCAAAGTTTATGATCTGGTGCGACAACTAACTTTGGGAATATAGAATTTCTCCGAAGCTGCGGGGAGCAACACATTCAGACACACTTAAATCCACACACACACACACACAAACGCACGACCACAAACACACGACCACAAACATATATGTCTGTACTTTGAGTGTATGTATGTCTGTATACACGCACACGCACACACACATGCATACACTCACTCATATATACATACATATTCATACAAATATATGTTTACACATGTGTCTGGGTCTGTTGGCATGTGTATGCATAGTTACTAGTGTGTTTGTATGCGAATTCATATACCCGATGAAGCTACGAACACAGTAAAACAGAAGGCAATGCCGAGGTAGTGAACGTCTTTTATGTATTGCCTATAGTTTACAGTATTTCGTTACTCAGTGATTCACATCCCTCGGCTATTCTTAGGACCATCATCAGATGAGAAAGACAAAGTCAAGACTGTTGACCTCTCTCAGTAGGATGAAATTCTTCTGCAACGGTTTATTTATATTTTGCCTTCTAGACGATGACGTTATTTTCTTCTTTGTTTACTATTTACATATATACACATACATGTATACATACACATACATACGCACATCCAAAATCATCTGATTCACTAATATACTCATACACACTCAAACAAATGTAAGTTCGTATACAATAAATATCACGTGACGTGACACGTCCGCACTTACACATATGCATACATATTGGTATATTCACATTTATACGGGTTTGAATTCAACAATACGTATATACACATATACAGACGCATATATAACGAATGAAAACGTCTTGATAATTTTTCATATTGCTACGAGAGCCAGGAAGGAGCTAGAAAACCTGATCTTCAAACAGCCGGTTTTATAAAATATCGGTCACATGATATTTAAAAAAATATTGAGATAAGCATTTCTCGATAGCTTTCATTTATAATATTTTGAAATCTTTTTAAACATCCGATGATTTACGAGGCAACAGATTCAGATTATCAAATGAAAGAGCGGTCACGCGAACTGGAAGTACTGGTATTTTTGAGTTTTTCTGTTAAAATTTATTTATGAAATTTTGCCTTTACGTATTAAGTTATGTAATGTTTTTATCAGTCTGAGTCACGCCTTTCGGTTCACGTAAGTATTAGAAGTCAAAAATGAACATATTGGAGCGGTGACTCCATCATTTGGGTCACGTGTCAAACCGAGCATCTTGATTGTCAAGTTTATCTATTTCAAACTAACAAGGAATAACTCAGATACGTTTGTTCTTGACTTATAATACTTGTGTGAGCCCAAAGGCAGGACTTTGGTTGATAAATTTCTGTCCGGTTTATAAACATTAAAAATAATCTTGAATAATTTTGATTCACTAGTTTTCGAGGAATAAAGCTTCGTTTAGATTTGCTGTACATAACGAAGTTTATATAAGTGAAAGTTAATGAGCCAGCTCGAGCTGAAACAATTTAGCTTGGTAGAGCTAATAAACAAGCTGTTGATCATCCTTGTAATAATGTGACTTAGGCTAACGAATTTCCGCCTAAACTATTGAGAACTATGTTCAAAGTCTCAAGTGGTTTTAATTCACTATACATAAGGAATACAGCTTTTCTTTTTACAACTTCGTAGCTAAAACTGTTGACTTAAATTTTGTTGTTCCTAATAATGTTATGTATACAAAATTTAATGAGGCGAGCTACGGCTCTTAAAATTCAGCCTAGTGAAACGAACAAGCTGTGTTAGAAGGGGTTGCAAATGTAAGTTTGAAGGTTGTGAAGTTTAAAAATCTGTATTTCTTTGATCTATAATCAATGTTCGTCGTTCATACACGACAATTAGTGGTGGTAATAGATCTGAGACATACAAATAGAAACCACTGTTGCCAAGTATGGTTTGTTATTTATAGCTAAAATACGTTGCTTTGTTATCCAAAAGTCACTTAGCCTGTTGATGAAACTTAACCGTGAAGCCCAACAATCCGTGCAGCCAATTTGATTAAATATGTTTCTGTACTTAATAGTTCATATGAAAGGGTTTAAATCCGGCAATTTCATTCATCATGTAAGTAGCGTAATTTTCAGTTGAGAAGTGCTAAGAAAGTTAATTCAGTTTTAGTAAATTTACATTTTCGAGTATAAACTGCCCTTAGAGGTTTTAATAGCATCATTCCATGCGGTGAGCTGGTAGAATCGTTAGCACGCGGGGCAAAATACTTAGAGGCATTTCTTTCGTCTTTACGTTCCAAGTTCGAATTCCGTCGAAGTCTGTTTGGCCTTCCAGCCTTTCTGAGTCGATAAAAAAAGTACCATTTGAGTACTGGGATCGACGTAATCAATTTACTCCTACCCCGAAATTGCTGGCTTTGTGCCAAAATTTGCAACCAATATCAGCATTCCATCACTGTGGCACAGAGTAGCACAATAGATCCAGTTCTATGTCAGCAATTAAAAGGAAGTTACATGAAAACTTGAAGTGTATTTTGAGATGAAAGGCAGCGCGACACTGAAGCACAAATCCGGGCAAGGTTGTTTATAGAAGACCAGTAGTCGCTCATGTATACCAGTTCCTCCCTCTCCACGCCACCGATGTTATCCAAGGGAAAGGCAAGGGCTGATACAGCTTGGCACCAGTGACGTCGCAACTCATTTCGACAGTGAACAGGAGCAACGCAAAATAAATAAAGTTTCTTGCTCAAGACCACATCACAAAGCCGGTCCGGGAATCGAACTCACTACCTAATGATTGTAAGTCCAACGCTCTAACCACTGAGCCATGCGCCTTCACATAAATATCAGGAAGTACAAGTCAAACAATACCATTTTCTTATTTGTTCATTAAGTGGGGTTCTTGTTTGCTAAATTTGAAACTGTGAAACCAGTGCTTCTAAGAGTTTCGGGTTACATTCGGCTCCTCCCCACTTCACCCCTTGTCGTCCCTGGTTTCCTCACTATAATTTTACAGTGGCAATTATTAACACAATTTTTAAAACTAAACTTCTTTATCAATCGCTTTGAAGTCAGAGAAGAAAGAAATCTAATTTCAATGAATCTCAAAACTTCCATCTGATTTAATACCATATATGTTGTTAGGAATGCCAAAAACACTTTATTTAATGTCATCAAAAAAAAAAAGTAATAATTGAATTATAGCAACACAAAACGTGCATTTGATTTAATGCCCACTTTGGCCTGCATGTAGAGAAATTAAAGACCACCATGCTCATAAATGTTGAGACAAACTCATTTTTCAGTCAATACATTCACATCATTAAAGGTATCTTCACCCATGTTTGTTGTTTGAAAGGCAAAAACGCTCACTGAGCCTGAGTATCATACCCCAGTCTTAGGTAGAACACGATCATTATCAAGGTACACAATAATAGCTTAAGAACGATTGAGAGCGACAAAAGAAAGGAAAGAAAGCAGTAAAAATGCTTGGTAAAATGATAGTAAAAGAATTTACTATAAAATTGAATGTTTATTTCTTACAAAAAATTATGCTTTTTAACTTTTATTAGCGTACGTCCCATGTAAATGTATAACTGATTTTACACTAGGAAAGTCTTTCAGATAACTGTACGATAGAAATTCATTGGAAATTAAACAACTAAAAATTACCCAACAAAATATTTAATAGCTATGTTTATCACATAAATGTAAATAAACGTCATGTCAAATAGCTAACGTATTCAACTTATCTAAATCAACCGTAAAGCATGTTTAAAAAATAGTTATATGAGATGTCAACCCACTAAAGGTTCAGGGTAGTAGCTTTATTTTGGAACATTCTGGAGTTCAAAGAAACATGAACATCAAAATATCTCCAGTTATACTTAAATTATTAGTGCAGTTAAATGCGTAAATTCTATTGAATAAAATGCCTTAAATATACACTACAACTCGATTTTGAGCAATGCCGTCACTTTATCGTTCTCTCAAATATAACGCGCGCGCACACAAACACACACACGCACACGCTTGTCGGAAATCTGTTATTTTTTCATCGGTATGTGGTGGTTTATGCCCTTTGAAAAAGAACAATAAAGTTTGCAGCACTGGAGTTTTTGTAATAATTAGGCAGAGTAACGCCTTTTCTTCAAAATTTGTAGCCTAGTGCCAATGTTGAATTTGTGTTCGTTGCATTTTTTTATGCATTATATGCATTTATCCATATATAGTTTTATTCCCGAATTGATAAACACCCACTTAACCTCGCCACTCTTTCCTCCCGTTGCAGTCTCTAAAATGACTGATACTTGAGGGAATAGAAGCCATTTAAAGAAGGCGAAAATGAGGAAAATATGGTTTTAATGAAAATCAAAAGTAGATGCGATGAACATGACTGAATTTTGAAGCACCTATGAGTTGATTGCGTGAAGTCTGTAGAATTGTCAGCGGATGTTGCACTAGAATAGTTGAACCGGAAGATAGGCAAACACTTCGACCTGTTTGAGTAGACTTCGCATGAGATTGGTTTGCTGATAATATCTTTATGTCAGACTTTATCAAAAGTTTATGTCAAGGGCAGTCATTTTGTTTATAGGCTTCATTCAAGAGATATGGCATCTGGAAGTAGTGTGATAGTGAATTACTTGTTGACTGATTAAAATTGTAATTGTATTGTTGTTCATTGCTTTTAGCGAGTATAGAGTATGGTTTTAATCAATGCAACATCTGGAAAAGAAAGCGTAGGTTTGTAGATATTAGAATCTCTAGTGTAAAAAAAAAAAAAGGCCCCGTATCCCATTTGATTTTTCTGGACATCGTTGAAGATTTTGTGTTCGAGTAGTTGAATTAGTTATCAATTTTCTTCCGAGTCATTGTTCGATTTGAGTTTAATAATCCAAGTTAACGAAATCCATATCAGTTTACCGCTGAGCTATATCAAAGTTCTTAGAATCGAGTTTTGATCGATGATGGTTTGACAGAATCGATAATTAGATATGTAAGTAAGCTGATAGTTAACATCCTAATGTTTCGGCTTGTTAGTTCAACCAGAAACATCACTAAACTAAACAGGCAGTTTTGTGTGTGTGTGTGTGTGTGTGTGTGTGTGTGTGTGTGTGTGTGCATGTTTGTGCATATATATGTGTGAGTATGTATATATGTGTGTGTGTGTGTGCATATATATATGTATGCGTATATATAGATGTATTTGTGCGTCTATAGTATATGATGCATACATACAGGTAAACTACAACTCAATTCAGCAATTTGATAGAAACACTGGCGAGCATATTCAGCTAAATAAAATTCATAACTCCAGGAACATATATAACGGCAGTATGCAAATAGCTTTCTTCAATACAAATATTTCTTACGCAGACACAAAATTACAGATTATATTCTAGAAAACAGAAAGTGAGATAGATACTGCACTTCACAAGAGCTTTCGTTACATAAAAACGCGTTACATCTGAAAATTTCGAGTGGTTCTTGAGATATATGATAGCAAACAAAATAAGTCTTTGAAATTATTGCATGCAACCTACTGGAATATACCAATATGAAATATATAAAAAGAACCCCTATAATATAAGGTATACCAGTCAGGCTCATGGAATAATTTCAGAATGGATAGTTTTACTGGAAATTTGAGAAACATAAATAATAGCACAATCATTTACTTGAAAGCTACCACCGTATGTATCTCCGGTGCCTCTATATTCCTTCACATGGATCACATACTACGTGAAAGATAAATGTTATATCAAGAAAATTAATAAAACTAATATATACCACGATAAATTGCAGCTCGAAAATTTGAGAAATGTTTCCCCTTAATAATTAAATCAAAGGTGAGGGAGATGGCTGAGACTGTTAAACGCCAGACCAGAAACTTTACTGTTAGCATTAGTTTGGTATCTGCAGGGATTTCGGCATAGTACTATAATACTGTGCCGAAATCCTTTCAAGGTTGACTTTTAAATCTCCTTATCCAACTTCTATAAAATGTCCGCAGGTTATACACCGACTATGAGCTTCTCCAACAAAAGTTGGCCTTATGCTTAACCAAACTAAATATATAAATATTAATTTACTAATTGCATTCACGTACGAAAATTCTGATCAGATTGATGATCTGGCGATTATATAAATAAAACACCCAAGATAATTCGTTAAAATCGCACATATTGTCTCAAGGCGCATGATTATTTCCTAAATATTAGTGCAATAGTGCAATAAAAGTTAATTTGAACCGTTAATAAAGAAAAATGATAATGATTAAAACATTATAAAAACAGCGTCACAAATCTATTGGAAAGAGTATGGGTGTTTCAAATGTCACTTTCCCTCCTCCTGATAACTACCACAACAGTGTTATAACAGCAACTCTTCAATAATCTTGACACAAGGCCCTGCAGTTTTGAGTGGGGCGGGTATGTCGATAACATTGACACCAATACTTTACTGCTACTTATCTTGTCGACCCTGAAAGAATGAAAGGCAAAATCGACCTAGGCGGAATATGAACTTACACCGTAATGAGTCGGAAGAAATGCCGCTAAGCATTTTGTTCGATAAGCCAACGATTCTGCTGGCTTGAAATCTTGAATATTAATAATGATAGTGATAAAAATAATAGCAACCCTTACTTTATTGGATACAAAATGAAACGTGTCGAGCAAAGTGAGTGCAGATGTACACACACACACACACACACACACACACACACACACACACACACACACAATAAAGGTAATGGGGCAGAAAACCTAATACAATATATTAGCACTTGTTAAAAATTCTTTACACAAGCAAACGAAGGCAACCTACTCACAAAGGGCCGAGAAGTGGTTAACCTAGATAAAATCAGGACGTCCCACGATTCCAATTAACTTCTGTAAACTGTGACCTCTGAAATTTCTCAGGAGCTTCTCCGGCATTAGCCTAGCTGTGAAGAATCCCGCATTATCCGGAGAATGTTCCCTTGGCTCTAGACACATTGTCGGTGTGATTTTCACCAACAGTCTATGATTTTGAATATAATGAATCCCTCTTTTATCTCCACAATCAGCACAGTATCTTGTTCTTTCTCTGTTAGGTTATTTGGATTTGCATTAGATACTCGTTATTAAACCAATCAGATAACAATGGAGGTCATGCATTCGAGGCAGTTAGGCGACAGCTATTAGGAGTTTGCAGCTTTTTCTTATCTTTAGACTGAAATCATTTTTGGTTTTGCCTTTTATTTATTTATTCACTTTTTACTTGACTTCAACAGTCTCTCACCTTTCTGCTATCTTCATCCCCTCCTTATCTCATAAAGACGATAGAGTTGAACAGTTGTTCCAAATCTCATGTCGAGTCTGTTCAGGAGGAGGGGACCCATCAGCCTTTTGGTGCCTCTGCCGCGTTGGCTTCTGGTTCAAGTAATGTGGAGGATTAGGTGATTTTTCATTTGCCTTTGGGTTCGCTTTGACTATTCAGAGTTGTTCTGAGAGGACAGCGGCAGTAGAAACAGCAGCAGCCATGATCTTTATTTCAGGATTCTGCCATTATCACCGCCTTTGGAGCTGACTGATGCATAATTAATTAATTTATTATTTGCTTTCCTCTCCCTCAAGGTAGCCTTTTAAGTGATCTTTCCTACTAGACGAGTAGCAAATAGTCCTTAGCCCTGCATCACCAGTCTGCAAAGAAATAGATAGGACGTTAAGTGGGAGATATGATTCAGGAATTGTGTGACGATAGGAAAGCATTCTTCAACATAATATGGTGTACTGGGTAGTAATAATGGAAAGTGAATGTGGAGGCGGGGGATAGGCGAAGTTCTAAACTCGTCCTTTAAATCTTTACTTTAAATTACTTTAAATCTTTACTTTCTCACAGCTGATATCACGAAATGAGAGCGGTTTGGTAATTTACTGACATGGATAATATTACTATGGTTGAATATTATTTTACTAACAATTACAATCTTATATTTTATCTATTATTATTATTTGTTTTCAGATGCGTCAGAACTGGTGAGTAAAAGTTGTCTAACAGCCTTCTTTAAGTATATGCCACTTTGATGCTTCTCCATAGAATCCGATTTCTAACTATGTCCTCTAATTAAAGTTAAGTGTGAATAATCTTACTTGAGGTAAATAGACGTCTTTGTCAATTTTTATCTATATTTTTCGTAAATATGTTGTCATATTTCTGATGTCGTTCGTTTTCTTCCAGTCTAATTATATCTTTGTTCTTCATTTTCAACTATGTCAGTTTTTGTGTGGGGTCCGAATAGTAGCTTGGATGAACCATAGTACTTATTGACTATGAGATAGAAGGGAGCCTATTCACAGTCGCACGGGAGCGGAATAAATGGAAAGTTAAACAATAATGTTAACAACAACAATGAATCTTCAATTAATAAAAAATTGAGGAATGAAAAGCAAAGTTGACCTCGATAGGATTTGAAATAACAACGCAAATACTGAGAGGTATTTAGGTCTACTGTCGTTACAAACCCGTTTGTAGTTCATAAACAGCCTTCACTTTCATATCTCATTTCATATTTGTAGGTTAGCTGCAATTTCATAGTTGTGAAGAAATATATATCTGGTTAATCATGTAATCTTATTCCGATGTGTAACAATGGGAATGTAGCTAACTATCCGTATAATTGCAACTTTGGAATTAATATTTGTGTATCTGTAAATGTAATTTTAAATATCAATGTAGTTACATTTCTGCTGCTAAGTATCCTCCTTAAGTGTTCAAGTACCCTTAAAAGTGTCCTACGATAATACTAGGTATCCCGCAAATGCAGAAGTACTCAATATGTTGATAAATATTCGTACATTTGCACTTTTCAATTATGGAGCCATATAACTCATTGAGGAGACAACAGGTCTAAAAGGTTATAATATGAACTCCCAGAAAAAAAAATCGTAGCTTCGTATCCTTGTACTACTATTGCTTTTATGCAAGGTACTGAAGCAGTGCCAACAGAATAGATAACACATATTGACGAAGCTAGGGAATATGTTAACAAGTCGTCAGATCGGAAATGAAATCGTACCATTCACGAATGAAATTCTTTTTATATATACTTGCGAGTATCTCCAAAACATGAAACGTAAGAATTTCAGAAGAAAGCAATGCCAAAATAGATATTGGCTTTCTCATAGCATGTATGATGTCAAGTGAAATGAAATGGCTCTAAACAGGAATCAAAACGTGTTCGAGTACACATCCCACCGAGAACTTCCCTTCCATTCTTAGGTGGTCATCACTCGTAGTTACAAAACAGTAATACTATCTCCATTTAAATAAGTATTCCAGTGCTTAGTAAAGGAAACGAGTCGCCCGAGTGGTTAAAGCATTGGATATATAGATTTACAGTATCTGTTCTGGCTTTCTGCGTTCAAATAGTTCCGAGGTCAACTTTACTTTTCAAACTTTCGAATCGATAAATGTAGTACTAGTCCTGTACTGGGCTCGATTCTTCTCTCTCTCTCTCTTCTCTCTTCTCTCTAGAAGAAGAAGAAGAAGAAGAAATCGACTGTGGTCTGACCTGGTGAGGGATGGTTTAAAAATACCCAGGATACGTCACAGCAACATCCCTACTCCATCAGAAGTTGGAAGCTCAAGGCAAGCACAAAAAATACCCTAGTAGAATACTTCGATGCATATGTATCCGTATCACTGCATCGATATAACAAAGAGGTAATATAAACCGAGACCCCGAACGGATAAATATGTTTTAGAAAACGTGAAACATTCTTTTTTCTTATTATTTTACAAACATCATTCATCTCTGAATGTTAGCGAATGGATTGTAGATTGTGAATCAAAACATTACATAATATTATTTTCTAACTCACAAGTATCTGTGCATTATTTCTTTATTTTAGTTTTAAGTCTTGATATTTAAATCCAAGATAAACTGATCAAGTGACTTATGTTCAAAGGCATTCCAGCTATGACCATCCCGCGACTTTTAGGAACATTACGAATCACTTTATCCAATATGTTCTTTTTAAAGTGGAAGAATATTATTGGAAGGGAATTTGGTTGTTGTCTTAAGCAGGTAGACCTCCCCTCGGTGACTCATTTTAAGTAAATTTACCAAATGGAAGACGTATTTTCACATCAGACGAATACAAATACCAGAAAGATCAATCTGTTAAAGATTTTAACATTGGCTTCTGTGTTAGCTTTGTTTATAGTTATGGAGCTCTCACACTAACCCAGGAGAAAACAAAACAACACCATTAGTATATTTTTCATGCATTTCGCCGAATTATATTTCTCAGCCAAAATGAGCCATTCATTTTTCAAAGTTCTTTAATATTAGCTATCTAACGCGCAGACATCACCAAGACTACACACACGCACGTACATATACATACATATATATATACATGCATGCATGCATGCTCAAATATATATATGTAAATACATATATAATTATACTTTCCTTACTTCCTAAAATACGTGCACGCACACATGAAAACACACAACACGCACACACACAAATGCGTACGCATACAAACACACACTCACATATGTCTATGAATAAAGAAAAACAAAACAACACAAAACAAAAATAAATAAGAAATCATCTGAAGACATTATCTTGCTCTTCGTTACATTATCACCACAACTTCAGGTTTTTCGAAACGTCATGGATTTATAGTTCCATCTGGTATAGATTATATTATAAAGTTGCCCTATAAACAGGGATTATTGTTAGATAAGGTAATACGAGGGAGAGAGAAAAATCAATCAAGTGCCTCAAAACAGGGTAATTTATTTTATTTCTTTATTCTTATAAAAAAGGGAGAAAAAAAAAAACAACATAGATTAAGATTGTTGCGAGAAGCAGTAAAATATAATTTCTGGAGTGAGTAACACTGCCTCTCTTCTGCGTGGTACCTAAAGTTTATGACATCATATTTCTCTATCACACCAGCCAGCTTTTATTAACGACACTTAATAAAATGAATTCCATTTTCTCGTCTCTTTTTTCATCGTCTATATTTTTGTAGATATTTTTATAACATTTTATTATTTACTTCTTTTTCTTTTTTAGAGTCTTATTACTTTGGCTAAGTGCGAAATTGAAACTGAAACCAACAATAGTGGGAAATGTACAGAAATAACTAAGTTATTATCTTAAATGGCCAAAACGAAAAGAGTAAATGCATAAAAGTAGGTCATTAGTACAAATAAGATTAAGGCCACAAGCTGCCAGAATCGCTTACTGTACCGGACAAAATGCTTAGTACCATTTCTTCTGGTTTTACGTTCTGAGTTCAAATGCTGCCGAGGTCGACTTTGCTTTTCATTGTTTCGGTGTCGATAAAATATGTACCAGTCAAGCACTGTCGTCGATGATATCGACTTACACCTTCTTTTAAAATTGCAGGCCTTGTGCCAAAATTTGATACTATTAATACAAATAACGTTAAGGCTGTGAGATGGCAGAATCATTTGCACGCCGGACAAACTGCTTAGCGGCATTTCATCCGTCTTTACGCTCTGATTTGATATTCCGCCGAGGTAATTTTTGTCTTTCATCATTTCGTCAACGATTAAATAAGTACCAGTCGATCACTGGGGTCGATATAATCGACTAAACCCCTCCCTCTAAATTTCAGGCCTAGCGCCAATACTAGAAAGCATTATTGCAAATAAGGTTAAGGCGGCGAGCTGGCAGAATCGTTTGCACGCTGGGCAAAATGCTTAGCGGCATTTTGTCCTTCCATACGTTCTGAGTTCAAATTCCACTGAGGTCGACTTTGCCTTTCATCCTGTCGGGGGTCGATAAATTAAGTACCAGTGAAACACTGGGGTCGACGTCATCGACTTTTCTCCTCCCCAAAATTTCAGGCCTTGTACCTATAGTAGAAAGGATTATTACAAATAAGGTTATAGATTTTTACTTTATTTCTCAACACTATCATTTAGTCAATTGATGAAGGTACATTTCTTACTGAGAAAAAAAGGTGGTGCATTGCAAAGTAATTGCTACATGAGATTTCATTTCACTAGTATGACTGTGTGATTAAGAAGGTCGTTTGTTACCACGTGGTTC
>NC_068981.1:55038372-55040461 GCF_001194135.2 Octopus bimaculoides | reverse complement strand
TATATACACTTAACACACACCCACAAATATGTTGTTGTTGGCACTCCCTCGCTTACGACGTCCAGGGTTCCAGTTGATCCGAGCAACGGAACAGCCTGCTCGTGAAATTAACGTGCAAGTGGCTGAGCACAGACACGTGTACCCTTAACGTAGTTCTCGTGGATATTCAGCGTGACAAGGCACAACAGAAACAGGAAGTAAGAGTGAGAGAAAGTTGTAGTGAGAAAGTTGTAGTGAGAAAGTACAGCAGGGTTCACCACCATCCCCTGCCGGAGCCTCGTGGAGCTTTTAGGTGTTTTCGCTCAATAAACACTCACAACACCCGGTCTGGGAATCGAAACCGCGATCCTATGACCGTGAGTCCGCTGCCCTAACCACTGGACCATTGCGCCTCTACACACACAAATATATATATAAATATATATAAAAAACACAATTAGCTAAAATTATTATATAAATAAAGTAATTTATGTCTACATTTTATTTTTAGTTCATCAAAAGAATTAATTAAAGTATTATAATTATGAAATAATATCTCCTTAAATTCATTAGTACATAAATTTTAAAAAATTATTACCTATACGATATGATTTCGCCTTACAAACTATCTCCCATTTTAAAATGTAGTTAATATTTTCAGATTTAAGTTCCCAAATATATTTACTAAGGCCAGTAGAATTAATCAAATTTCTTTTCTTAAATGAGTGTCTATGTTGAGCCACTCGTAATTTAATTTTATTAGAAGTCGATCCTATATAAATCTTATTTAAATTATAACCATTATGTTTATTCCCGTCCATTAAAGTCACCATGCATTTATACACGAAATCCTTCAAATTGCATTTATTATTAAATTTACATTTAGTCTTATCTCTACATGTACAATTAATTATATCCTGGTCCACATTATTATTATTATTAGAATAAGTATTAAATTTATAATTATAATACTTATTTAACTTAAATCTATTAAAAGAAGAGATAATCTTAGCAACATTATTAGTAGTAGAATAACCTACACCAAAATTATTAGTAGAAAATATATTATAATATTTTTTATTATATCTAAGGAATATATCAATATCTTTTTAAATTTCTTTAATAATGTTAGTTTTAACTTGAACGCCGTATGGAATGATTAGCCAGAGTTTGTTCTTATTATAGATATTATTGTATTTATTATTTACATTATTAAATTTATTATCATTAAAATTAAATCTATTATTGTTTCCATTACGATTATGTTTATGTTTATGTAATTTATTATCATAATACCTATTATTCTTATCATAATTACGTAAGAAGACATTATCATGAATATAAAGGTTATGTTTATCAAAAAGATCATTACTATTATAATTATTAATAATAAAATTATAATTATACTTCGAATTATTAAAAAAAATTGGCCTAGCATATAAAAATATCTGAAAATTCAGAAAAAATTGTATTACACTTATCACCCTATCTACATAAATAATGTAAATAGTTATGTTCTCCGGCCGGCAACATATAGTGCAGTGAATGATTCTCTGCAGAATTGTTTCCGGAATTTTGTGCGCCGGAGTTGAGGCATTTTGAAAAATAGCCCCAATGTAATCGGTAGAACTGTATGCAAGTCTTATTTCATGAAGACAATTCGTGTATAGTTCTGCAAATTGTATTGATTCTAGAACGGCTATGCTGACGAGAACACGGATGTTGTTACGTAAGTAAAATGTTAATGTTCGAAACTGTAGTACATAGCTAATTCTATATTCTGTATATTTGTCATTTTGTCCTTTTCTGGTGTTTCGCGAAATTTTTCTGTAGAACATTATTTTTCTTTGTGGTTGGATCGTTGATGACCTCTTTCTAGCATACTGGATGTCCATCCAGTGGTCATCCCTTATACACGTGTAATACAATTTTGTCTGAATTTTCAGATTTTTTTATATGCTAGGCCACTTGGTTTTAAATTGAATTAATATTCAATTTATCACCCTATCTATATAAATAATATATATATTTATATGTATATTTGTGTACATATATATATGCACATATATATAGACATGTATATATATACATACATATACATATATATATA
>NC_068981.1:55037672-55038272 GCF_001194135.2 Octopus bimaculoides | reverse complement strand
AAAAAATGTTAGAAAAATGTTATAAAATCTTTTTGGTATATATGCATGTATATGACAGGTTTCTTTCAATTTCCACCTTCCAAATCCACTCACATGTCTTTGGTCGGCCCGACGCTATAGTAACAGACACTTGGCTAAAATGTCACACAGGAGGACTGAACTCAGAACCATGTGGTTGGGAAGCAAGCTTCTTACCACATAGCTATATTTCACTTTTTACCTGTTTCTGTCATTAGACTGTGGCCATGCCGGGGCACCACCTTGAAGGGTTTAGTCAAAAGAAACTGAACTCAGGATTTTGGGGGGTTTTTTCTCTCCAAAGCTTGTGCTTATTCTATCGATCCGTTTCACCAAACTGCAAAGTTACAGGGGACATAAAGAGATCGACCTATAAGCAAGTGAAAGCCTAGGACAATGAAGTCAGAGGTATATCTGCATGTGACAATGTAGCAGAGGGGGGGGATACAAAGTTGTAAATATGGGGACTGAGAGGAGATAAAAATGGGTGAATGAACAAAGGGACATCAGAGAAGGTGGAGACAGAGGTAGGAATATTAAAAGAAGGGAGGGGGTAATAATTCTAAATTTATTTCTGTTTTG
>NC_068981.1:55035148-55035902 GCF_001194135.2 Octopus bimaculoides | reverse complement strand
AATACGAGAGAACGACTGAATGCCTGTTTGTGTGTGTGTGTGTGTGTGTGTGTGTGTGTGAGTGAGTGTTGGGGGGGGGAGCATTTTCTTCATTTCATTTTCATAAATAAACAGCAGAAGTAATATTACAATTAACTTAATAGCTAGCCTTTAATTTAGGAAGCAACACGAGAGAGTAAAATATGCAGTAATACTAGCAGCAGAGGAAGTTTAGTATTTTTGATACAAACTAGGGGAGCAATGAACCTCTTAAGAGGCAAAAGAAGGAAGACAGAAAAGGAGTGGGGGAGGGGGCATATAGGATGCGAGGCAGAAAAGGTGAGGGGTGGGACAGCCTCCCTGAGTGGCAAGACTGCATTTCACCCCCACCCCCACACCCATACCCTGTCCAAGATATGAAACAACAGGCGGGTTTGAATCAGTGCCTCTACCCCCTACACATTGCAAACTTGGTCAGTGTCCTCTAGTGAAAGAAAATGGGGCAGCAGCAGTGAATGTAGGGGGTGGGAGTATAAGGGTGTATGCTGAGTGCACACAGGCTGTTTGTAATACAACCAAAGAGAAACAAGCAGAAGTGCACAACGTTAATATAGAAATAAAGCATGCATGTAAACACACGTGTGCATGCATGTATCTTTGCAATTATTTATTTATATATATATATATATACACACACACAAACAAACATACAGATATGCATGTGTTACATGCAAACATACACATATACCTTTATATATATATATATATATATATA
>NC_068981.1:55032562-55033195 GCF_001194135.2 Octopus bimaculoides | reverse complement strand
TATATATATATATACGAAATCCACTCACAAGGCTTTGATCGGGCAGGGACTATAGTAGAAGACACTTGCCCAAGTTTGCTTCCCAACCACGTTTCTGGGTTCAGCCCCACTGCATGGCACCTGGAGCACGGCCTTCTACTATACAGCCTCGAGTCTACCAAAGCTTTTGAAGTAGATTTGGGGAACAGAAACTGAAAGAAGCCTTTCATGTGTATTTATGTGTGTATGTCTGTGTGTCCCATCACTGCCTGACAACCGGTGTTGGTGTGTCTACCTCCCCATAACTTAGCAGTTCAGCCCAAGAGCCTGAAAGAATAAGTATTAGGTGTAAAAAAATTTTTTAAATAAGTGGTAAGGTTGAGTAAAATTTGACTAAATGTACTTGGCTGAAATTCTTCAAGGCAGTGCCGTAGCATGGCCACAGTCTGACTGGAACAAGTAAAGAGTAGAAGATACATATAAACATATATCTAGATATATACATACATATTTAAAAACATATATACACGTGTGTGCTGGAGGTATATATACATATATATATATATATATATATATATATAAAACAAATAATAAATGAGTATATGCATATATACGTACAAGTATGTGCATACCTACATCTACCTGTATATATAG
>NC_068981.1:55029637-55032552 GCF_001194135.2 Octopus bimaculoides | reverse complement strand
CTGGGTACAGGACGTTGCAAACAAAACGTAGACAAAAAAAATAATAATAACCAAAGTACAGAAAACACACAGGCCACATTTACCTATATATCTATATATACACATGGATACACATATATACATGTGTTGGGGTGTATACACACACAAATACACACATGTGTTTGGGGTATTATATATACACACATACATAGTTATGATTATATGTATATAAACATACAAATAGAGAGAATAGTACAGGTATCCTTAGCCACAGGGTTAAGTTGTCTGCAAATCCAAAAAGCTACCCAACATGTTCAAAGACAAAATATTACACACACAC
This sequence comes from Octopus bimaculoides, assembly GCF_001194135.2. Classification (NCBI taxonomy): domain Eukaryota; kingdom Metazoa; phylum Mollusca; class Cephalopoda; order Octopoda; family Octopodidae; genus Octopus; species Octopus bimaculoides. Next base: position 55,032,233 of record NC_068981.1, on the reverse strand, counting down.
AACAATCTATTTCATATATATATATACATACATACATATATATACCCTTCAGTTGAAGATCATCATCTTCTCTTCCAGCAACTGAACTCCACAACTAATAGTTTAGCAGGGTACTTCTCTGTGGTAACAGGGGTGGTGTTTCCATTGCTATCAGCATGCCACGCCAAGCTACCTCTGCCAACTTATTCAGAAGACATAGGAAGAGGCACCAAAACACCAGCAGCAGTAACTACAGCTACTACTACTACTACTGCTGCTGCTGCTACTACTACTACTACTACTACTATCAACACCATCAGCAACAGCGTCACCATCATCATCACCACCGACACCACTGCTAACATCATGAGCCCCCTTGCCACTGCCACCAACGCCACTTCAGGAGTGATTACAGCCAACAAATGTTCCTTATAACTAGCATCATCATCATCATCATCATTAGTACTGATGGAGGTAAGGTTGGAACCTCTATACAGTCGCTCGAAATGTTAGAAATAGCAGCTAAATTTCTTTTGTCTTGAAAACCAAGTAAATAAAGAAAGAAAGAAAGAAAGAAATAAAGAAAAAAGGAAAGAAGGGGAAGAAAGAAGGAAAGAAAGAAGAAAAGAAAGGGGAAGAAAGAAAGAAAAGAGGGGAAGAAAGAAAGAAAAGAGGGGAAGAAAGAGAAAGAAAGGGAGAAGAAATAAAGAAAGAGGGAAAGAGGGGAAGAAATAAAGAAAGAAAGAAAGAAAGAAAGAAAGAAAGAAAGAAAGAGGGGAAGATAGAAAGAAGGAAAGAGGTGAAGAAAGAAAGAAGGAAAGAGGGGAAGAAAGAAGGAAAGAGGGAAGAAAGAAGGAAAGAAAGAGGGAAGAAAGAAAGAAAGAAAGAGGGAAGAAAGAAAGAAAGGAAGGGAAGAAAGGAGACGAAGAGGAAAGAAAGAAAAAAGAGAGAAAGGAAAGGAAAATGGAGAGGAAGAAAAAAAAGAGACAAAGAAAGAAGAAAGGAAGGATGCATTACATAATGCAGCCCTAGATTCCTATAAGAAAAAAAAAACAAGATGGTCACAGCTGGAAAGCCTTTAATTGTATGCCTGCCTCCAATCAGGTCTATCCTGGGGCTAAACAAAACAACAACAACAACAACAACAATACAATGCTAACTCCAGTAATCTCTCCAGCCTGTCATCATCATCATCATCCACATCATCACCACCACCATCATGAAAGCTGCCACAAAGGCAATTAAAACAGCCCCTACCACAGAGGGATAGAGGGAAGGGGTTCCTCTAAGTGATTGCCTGATTTGCTAGAAATAGCAGCAATAATTCCCTCTCCACCCCCACCATTATTACTATTATTATTATTATCACTACTCCACTACCATCAACATGAAAGCTGCCACAAGGGCAATTAATCGAGCCCCAAGCATATGTGGATGGGGGTCGTCTAAATTATTGCATGTCCTGCTTAGAAATAGCAGCAAATACTTCTCACAAATCACCTTACCTTTTTTAACTGGCCTTCTCGAAAAAGACAGGAGGATGATTGAGTCGATCCTCGCTGGAACCTCTTTGGTCACAGGTCTGTCTGTTCGATGAGGGCCAACCTAGGGTTAAATAGCGGCACCAGCACCAATAACAACTACAGCGTGATCATTATTGTTCCACAACAGCAACGAACTACCACCTGCTGTACAAACAGAGCCAGTATCAAGTAGCACACGCACACACAGACACACACACACACACCAGCATACACACATACACATCAGCATACACACACACACATCAGCATACACACACATACATCAGCATACACACACATCAGCATAAACATACACACACACAAACATCAGCATATACACACACACACACACACACACCATTCCCAACCTCTAATTACTACGGCCAAGACCACAACTCCACCCTCGTCACCACAGTTCCCACCTATAATTGCTTCTGCCACCACAACTACCACCAGTACTAGCACCTGTACAATACCACCACCACCAGCTCTGTGCTGCCCCACCTCCTACGCCACTACCACCACCACCACCACCACTGACAGCTCATAGCTCAACCAACAGCAACACCAACGCAGAGAGCGGCACCACACTAGCACTGCTACACGAACAATGTCCCTGCCTTCCCCACCCACCATAATCACCACTACCAGTACTACCGCGCTGTTACCATGACGCCACCAGCACTACCACCACTACTACTGCTACAACACCGACGAGAATTCCAATACTTAATACTACTGCTCCACCACCACTGCTACTACTACCACTAATACTATCACCGCTACTACAATACCAACACCACTAATACCACTACCACTGTTATGTAACACTACCATCACCGCTGTTACTGTTTCTACCACCACCGAAGAAGCAGCATGCCACCGCTGTTATATCATGACACCACCACTATAACACTACTGCCATCACCACCACCACCACCACCACCACCACAACGACACTACCACTGCCGCCGCCGCCGCCACCACCACCGCGACGGTGTAATCTTCAATTGTATGTTAGTGGTAAGTAAATGGTTTTATCAGGAAAGTAGGTTAAACTATTTCTGGTTTAACCAATAATCAGGTCAGTAGGG
>NC_068981.1:55025851-55029320 GCF_001194135.2 Octopus bimaculoides | reverse complement strand
TCCAACAGATTATTCTAAAGAACTTACCTGCCCTACTGACCTGATTATTGGTTAAACCAGAAATAGTTTAACCTACTTTCCTGATAAAACCATTTACTTACCACTAACATACAATTGAAGATTACACCGTCGCGGTGGTGGTGGCGGCGGCAGTGCTGACGCTGGTAGAATTAATCATTTGGGAAGTGGCGATGACAACCAGCAATGGTAGATTTAATGATAAAAGTGGTGGGGGGGGGTAATATGGGTGACGTTGGTAGAGTTAATAGGTAGTTATGACAGTTAACTATGAGAATAGTGGTGGTGGTAGGAGTGGTGGTAGATGGTTGTGTTGGTGGTGGTTGTGGCAATACTAGTTGTGGTTGTTTCATTGGTGAGGCAACTGGCAGAGACAACAGTGAAAGGTGAAGGGAATTTGGAGTGGTTGAGGAGAGGGGCCCAGAAGCAGAGGGGCCCCAGTAGCAGAGGGGCCCCAGTAGTAGAGGTGTTCTTTCTGGCATCTATAGTGTCAACAGTTAACTATGACAACAATTACAACGATGGTAGTGGTGGTGGTATTAATGGGAAAAGAGGAAAAAGTGCTGTTGAGTAAACCAAGCCTACCCACCCATCGAACACCCAAGGAGCAATGCCTAGAGCACCCCAGCCTACACCCTCCCCACCAGGTATATCTATTACCAATATACAACAAATATAAAATAGATGTCATTTGAAGAAAGGAAGCACTTCAGCACTGTAGTACTTTGCCAGTACTTTCACTGCTTTCTTCGTGGGTGGCCATTAGGACTTTTATAGGTGATGCAGAAGCGGGATGAGTAAAGAGTATATGCAAAAATGGGGGGAGCACCCCTCCTCCCCCCATTTCTAACATTGGGAGAGTGGAGTGGAATGAGGTGTCGAGATGTGAGGGCTAGTGAAATCCCAGAGATCACTGAACAACGGGATTTAGACAATGCAAGGAAAAAGTTTAGGGAGAGAGAGGGAGGCGGGGGCAGGATTCTCATTGCTTCATCAATTCTTTATCTAGAAACTTCTTCACCTCCATTATCTTGGTGATGGTAGTTGTTGCTTAGCCCAAAGATGATCCTGATTGAACAGAACTATTATCAAAAGCACTCCAACGGTGACCATCCCATCTTTTTTCTTCTGCGTTATCATCAGAGTATTAAAGCTGAATTTGTGCTAGAATAATTCGGAAAAAGTTTATTCCGATGAATTTTCCACAACTGGATGCTCTTCCTATTGCCAAGCAAAGTAATCTTTACTCGTGGCATCCCATCTGGCCATGGAGAGAGCTGCCTTGATGAATTCCATTTGCTCCATGTAAGAGCATGGAAAATCATCATCATCATCATCGTTTAACGTCCGCTTTCCATGCTAGCATGGGTTGGACGATTTGACTGAGGACTGGTGAAACCGGATGGCTACACCAGGCTCCAATCTGATTTGGCAGAGTTTCTACAGCTGGATGCCCTTCCTTACACCAACCACTCCGAGAGTGTAGTGGGTGCTTTTACGTGTCACCGGCACGAAGGCCAGTCAGGCGGTACTGGCAACGGCCATGCTCAAAATGGTGTATTTTATGTGCCACCCGCACAAGAACCAGTCCAGGGGCACTGCCAATGATCTCGCTCGAAAATCCTACGAAGGCCAGTCAGGCGATACTGGCAACGGCCACGCTCAAAATGGTGTATTTTATCTGCCACCCGCACAAGAGCCAGTCCAGGGGCACTGGCAAATGATCTCGCTCGAAAATTCTACGAAGGCCAGTCAGGCGATACTGGCAACGGCCACGCTCAAAATGGTGTATTTTATCTGCCACCCACACAAGAGCCAGTCCAGGGGCACTGGCAACGATCTCGCTCGAAAATCCTACGAAGGCCAGTCAGGCAGTACTGGCAAAGTAAATGCTAATACAGTGGTGGCAGTAGTGGTTGTGGTTGTAGTAGTGATTATAATAAAGAGTTCCAAAAATATATATGTAAATATATGTTTATTATTATAGGAACTAATCCAATACTTAAGAAATATTACAACAATGTTGTGTGGCATGTAGCATAAAAGAGAAAAAAATTAAGCTCAAATACCAGACTACAATTATTATTATTTCTTTTACACCAGGCAAAGGGCCAACTCTTTTGGAGAGCAAAAGAGATACAGTCAGTCAATAGAATCAGCCCAAATATACAATTCCTCGCACAAGATTTATTGATTCCAACAGAAGTGGCAAGATTAGATCTTGGAACAAGAGAGAGAGAGAGAGAAAGGGGCTAAATACTTCAAATTCTTTAGTCTAGCACTGTACCATTTTCTGTAAATGAGGGAGCCTCTATGCAGTTGCTGAAACAACTAGAAATAGCAGGCAAATCTCCTTCAAATTACACCCTGCTGTCTGAAGAAAATGAAGAACTGAACCCAAAAGGGAGCTTCTAAATTAAAATCAAATCTCGTTGTGTTATACTCTTTACTCTTTTACTTGTTTCAGTCTTTTTGACTGTGGCCATGCTGGAGCAGCGCCTTTAGTCTAGCAAATCAACCCCAGGACATTCTTTGGAAGCCTAGTACTTATTCTATCGGTCTCTTTGGCTGAACCACTAAGTTACGGGTATGTAAACACACCAGCATCGGTTGTCAAGCAATGTTGGGTGGGGAGACAAACACAGACATACAAACACACACACATATATATATATATATATATATATATATATATATACACACATATATACGACGGGCTTCTTTCAGTTTCTGTCTACCAAATCCACTCACAAGGCTTTGGTCAGCCTGAGGCTATAGTAGAAGACACTCGCCCAAGATGCCACGCAGTGGGACTGAACCCGGAACCATGTGGTTGGTAAGCAAGCTACTTACCACACAACCACTCCTGCGCCTTCCTTTTGATACCAATTTGTCTCAGACCGTCCCTGGGTTTATGACACAGGTTTCTTGTGTCTAACCCTGTAGTATTTAGTCTTCTAGAATTTAAACCGGGTATATTCAGCCCAAATATTCTACTTGTTTTATATTCAAACCAGCCAGGTCTAGCTTCTTGCACCTACCCTACAATGTTTTTCTAAAAATAAACAATCACATCATAGGGTGTCTCGAATAATCTGAATGCCATATTTACTTGTTTTGTGCTCAGACTGACCACATCCAACCTCTCACACTTACCCTACAATGTCATTCTAAAATCATACAATCACATGATGATGATGATGATGATGGAGGTGGTGGTGATGATGATGGTGATAGTGGTTGTGATGGTAATGTTAATGAAGCTTGTGATCGGGTATGTGTGTTGGAGTGGGGTGTGATCGTGATGCATCTAATGAAAATAACTTCTGGTATTTCTTTTCCTCTTTGCTTTCCTTCCTTTACACACACTCAAAAAAAATAAAAAAGTTGTCTGTCACTTGACTTTTTCTGCCAAAATACCAGCCAAGGTCCCTTCGAGATGGTACCCTAC
>NC_068981.1:55019919-55025396 GCF_001194135.2 Octopus bimaculoides | reverse complement strand
TGAGCGAAAACACCTAAAGCTCCACAAGGCTCCGGCAGGGGATGGTGGAGAACCCTGCTGTACTCTTTCACCACAACTTTCTCTCACTCTTTCTTCCTGTTTCTGTTGTGCCTGTATTTCAAAGGGTCAGCCTTGTCACACTGTGTCACGCTGAATATCCCCGAGAACTACGTTAAGGGTACACGTGTCTGTGGAGTGCTCAGCCACTTGCACGTTAATTTCAAGAGCAGGCTGTTCCATTGATTGGATCAACTGGAACCCTCAACGTTGTAAGCGACAGAGTGCCAACAACAATCCAGCCCAAATATTCTACCTGTTTTATGTTAAACCTGACCAAATCCAATGTCTTAAACCTATCTCACAATGTCAGTCTAAAAACATACAAACACACCACTGAAATCTTAAAGCTACAAGACAATATGTGATTAATTGAAAACAATGTGAATAGATAAGCAATGCATTTAACGAAGAAATCTGAATGAATGTTAAAGGGTTAAGGAACTTTCTTCCCAACTATATGAACTTGGGTCCAATCTTACTGTATGGTGCCTTGGGATAATGTCTTCTACACCCTTGGGCTAATCAAAGCAATGTGTATGTGCATGTATTTACCCTAGACTCGAAATTGTGTGACAGTTGTAAACCAGAAGGCACACCATCCTACAACCAATGGCATTCATTTCCAGTTTTCTGTGAAAAACGTGTCTAGCAATGGGGAAAATATGGCCTTACAATAAGGCATGGAGCTGGTAGAATTGCTAACACACTGGACAAAATGCTCAGCAGCATTTAATCCAATCTTTGCGTTCTGAACTCAAATTCTGCTGAGGTCAACTTTGCCTTTCAGGATCAATGAAATATGTACTAGGCAAGCACTGGGGTCAAAGGAATCAATTTGTCACACAATCACCCCACCAAAACAATTTCAGGCCTTGTGCATATAGTAGGAAGGATTACTATTATTGTTATTAAGGTGGAAAGCTGGCAGAACCATTAGCACCTCAGACGAAATGCCACGCCTTTACATTCTGTGAACGTATATGGCTCAGTGGTTAGAGAGGGTGTTGGCAAACTAGGGTAAATTACCCCAAATGGAATAAAAACAAAATTCTTGAGGGTAATGAGAACTCATTAGACATAAGTAAAATTATATAAAAAATGTGTTCCTTGTTACGACAGAAATTTTTCTTCTGGCAACATGGCATCTGTCCATTGTAATGGATCTTTAAATAGATTCATATACAGTAATTCCTCACTTTACGAGGACCGAGTTCTTATGAGTTTTCGCTTTATGAGCATTCTCCAGGAATGAAGTAACTCGTATATCAAGGCATTACAGTAAATAGATTCAATAAACCTTTTGAATTCAAAGAATCTATGATTTTAGGGTAATTGGTTCCCCGACCCCTGGATTAAAGTGCCAGGCTCACAATCACGATTTAGTGAGCTTGATTCCTGGACTGGGCTGTGTGTTGTGTTCTTGAGCAAGACACTTTATTTCACGTTACTCCAGTTCACTCAGCTGTAGAAATAAGTTGCAACATCACTGGTGCCAAGCTGTATCGGCCCCTTTGCCTTTCCCTTGGGTAATATCAGTGGCATGGAGAGGGGAAGCTGGTATGCATGGGCAAGTGCTGGTCTTCCATAAACAACTTTGTCCAGACTTGTGCTTTGGAGGGAAACTTTCTAGGTGCTATCCCAAGGTCGTTTATAACCAAAGGGGGTCTTCACCCATTATGTTCTGAGTTCAAATTCTGCTGAGGTCAGCTTTGTCTTTCATCCTTTCTGAGTTAATATTATAAGTACCAGTTGAACACTGGGTCGATATAACTGACTTGTCCCCCTCCCCAAATTTGCTGGGTTTGTGCCAAAATTTGAAACCGATATTATCATCATTATTTGCTTAAAGAAAGAAATCAAAGACAAAAATCCATTATCATAGCCATGTCCACACACACACACACACACTAAGACAATAGAGGAGAGAGGGACAGGAAACATGTCACTCAACTTTGACCTTCCTTTAGATTAAATTGGTTGGTGAAAATGTGTGCAGAGGAAAGAGGGCGGTGGAGAGGGTGCCAGTAACAAAGATAGTATCATTGCTTATCTTATCTTAGAGTTGAAGCTATTTATATAACCTTATCTATCTATATACATGTATTTTCTGCTGGTCTGTGTGTGTATGTGTGTGTGTGTGTGTGTGTGTGTGTATGTGTGTGTTGCTTCTTTCCAAATAGTTTCCTTTGATTTTCAAGGACAACTTTTAGCAACCAGCACTGTCTCCTCTACCTAAGTCACTATCTCACCTCCAACTCCTCAAAACACAAACACACACACATGCAAGCACATTCACACACAGCTCATCTCCTGGTTTTAATCAGCAACGAAAATAGACACTGGCCAAGCAAAGGCCGACTGACTGCTAGCTACAAAGGAATCTGTTTTTCTGGTCAAAATTACACCCTTTAACAGGCAATTAAATTTATATTTAAACCCTTCTGGCTCTCTTATCTAATCACCCCACTACCACACCCTTTCACTTTTCCTGTGTTTCTCTTTCTCTCTCTAACTCTCTATTTACTACTCATGCAAGAGAGAGAGAGGAAGGACAATTTTGCTTTCTCTCCTACAACTATTAATTCTTCTTCCATGTTATTCTTTCTGTCACTTAACGGTCTCACTCGCACTAACTCTGCACACATTCACAACCAGGTGACCGGTGGTCATTACATAAATACCTGCTTCAGAAGGAAAGGCAATAGCCAAAAGCTACAGCACACAGTTGGACACTATTACACACACACGCACACATCTTTTTATCTTTTGATTTTTACTGGTTTCAGTCATTAGACTGCAGCCATGAAGAATTTTAAGTTGAATGAACCAACTCCAGTACAGTAATCCCTCATCTATCACAGGTGTTACATTCCACCCATCCCACCCCACACAATAGGTGAAAATCCGCAAAGTAAAAACAGTACTGTGTATTTTATTTATTATTTTTATAATTTGTATATATTTATTTTATTATAAATGCAAAACAACACCACAGAGGAACTGACATAAGCTTAAATAACAAACCGCAATATGGCGAGAGATTAGTGTACTTGATCTGTGTTAAGCCACATACTTATTCTATTGGTCTCTTTTGCTGAACTGCTATGTTACAGGGTTTTAAACACACCCATGCTGGTTGTCAAGCTGTGGTGGGGCACACACACACACATATATATATATATATATATATATATATATATATATATATAGGCATAGGAGTGGCTGTGTGGTAAGTAGCTTGCTTACCAACCACATGGTTCTGAGTTCAGTCCCACTGCATGGTACCTTGGCCAAGTGTCTTCTACTATAGCCTCAGGCCGACCAAAGCTTTGTGAGTGGATTTGGTACACAGAAACTGAAAGAAGCCTGTCGTATATATATATATATATGTATGTATATGTTTGTCCCCCCCCCCATCATCGCTTGACAACCAATGCTGGTGTGTTTACGTCCCCATCACTTAGCGGTTCGGCAAGAGACACCAAAAGTATAAGTACTAGGCTTACAAAGAATAAGTCCTTCATGGGGTCGATTTGCTCGACTAAAGGCGGTGCTCCAGCATGGCTGCAGTCACACACACACATGGTTGTGTGATGAAGAAGTTCCACCAGAAGCCGGAAAGCTGGCACAATCATTAGTGTGCCAGGCAAAAAATGCTTAGCAGTATTTCATCCATTACTACGGTTCTGAGTTCAAATTCTGCCGAGGCTAACTTCGTCTTTTATCCTTTCAGGGTCAATAAATTAAGTACCAGTGAAACACTGTGGTCGATGTAATTGACTAGTCCCCTCCCCACAAATTTCAGGCATTGTGCCTTTAGTAGAAAGGATTATTATTATTATTATTAAGAAGCAATGGCGTTGGAATTATAAAAGCTGTTGAACATTGACCAAAACAAACATAAGGGAAATAATCTCCAGGCTATCATACAATTCACCTAGAGTTATGTCCCTTGAGGTAGTACGTTACTATGCAAAAACGTATGAGCGCGTTTTCATTTGAGATCAGCTTTGATGCAGCCAAACTATCGAAGACAATCCAACCACGACCATCGTATTACATTTTCAAACATAGCATATACGAGATGACAGTATAAAACGTGTTTTACACTGGGGTGGTTTGGTAAAATTTAAAGGAGTTTTGGCTGCTGTTTCTAACAGATTCAGTGTACTCATAGAAGTCCAATTCATTGGCTTATGAGCACCATGAGATTTAGCATCTACTTTTCCATATTTGCACGAGTTAGACGGATATTCTAAAGGCAGATATTCTACAGCCAGATGCCCTCCCCGTTGTCAACCCTCATCTATTTCCAAACAAGGTAATAGTTCACCATAACTGGACGTGATTTTTAAAGAAGATAGGACATGAACACGACACCACTTGTATGACAGAGACACTCGTTTACAACAATCAAATAATGTCAAAACAAAAAGGCACAAAAACACATTCCCATGGTAAGAAAGCTTTCTTCCCAACCACATCGTTCTGGGTTCAGTTCCACTGTGTTGCACTCTGGGCAAGTGTCTTCTGCTATATCCTCAGGCCGACCAAAACCTTGTGAGTAGATTTCGTAGACGGAAACCGTAAAAGACTGTCGTATATATGTGTGGCGTGTGTGCCTGCGTTTGTCCCCCGCCACTGCTTGACAACTGGTGTTAGTTTATGTCCACATAACTTAGCTGCTTGGCAAAAGAGATGGATAAATTAAGTGCTAGGCTTAAAATGAATAAGCCACGGCATAAATTCATCCGGCTAAAAATTCTTCAAGGTCCTACCTAAGCATGGCTGCAGTCTAATGACTAAAACAAGTAAAGGATGGTGTGGCTGTGTGGTAAGAAACTTGCTTCCCAACCACATGGTTCTGCGGTTCAGTCCCATTGCATGGCACCTTGGGCAAGTGTCTTCTACTATAGTCCCAGGCCGACCAAAGCCTTGTGAGTGAATTTGGTAATGGAAACGGAAAAAAGCCCATCGCACACACACACACACATATACATATATATATATATGCGTGTGTGTGTCTGTGTTTGTCCACCTGCCATTGCTTGGCAACCATTGTTGGTGTGTTCATGTCCCCGTAATTTAGTGATTCAGCAAAAGTGACCGATAGAATAAGTACTAGGCTTACAAAGAATAAGTCCTGGTGTCAATTTCTTCAACTAAAACCCTTTAAGATGGTGCTCTAGCATGGCCACAATTAAGTTACTGAAACAAGTAAAAGAATAAGATAGATATATATATATATATATTTGTATGTATTATCATATATATATATATATATATATATATATAAAATAGAAATAATACATTTCTAAATCACTCAGAGAGATTTATGCAGTAGTGATGCGATAAAGTAGTTGTATGCTGTCAACTTAATGTGACAGTCCCATGAAGGGAATAATAATACTGCTATT
>NC_068981.1:55017756-55019443 GCF_001194135.2 Octopus bimaculoides | reverse complement strand
TATATATATATATATATATATATATATATGAAAGATTCTTTAAGTTTCTGTCTACCAAATCCAGTCATGTAGTTTTGGTCAGCTCAGACTGACACTTGCTCAAGATACCATGAGGGTGAAGTGAACCTGAAAACATGAGGCTAGGAAACAAGCTACTTAATCACAGAGACACACTTGCACCATCCATGTGTGCATGTATGAGATTGCATGTGTCCGTACATATATGCCTGTTGCATATGTGTGCATGCGTGTTTTACACCTCTTTGTTTTGACATCATATGGTAGTTGTAAACAAGTGCCACTGTCCTACAAGTGGTGTCATGTAGGTTTATATTCTGTGATTGCATTAGATAGGGTCAGTGTTCTCTGTTGCCATTGCCACTGCCCCAGACAAACAGAAGAAAAACCCTCTTTGAGTGAAGAACAGGTAAGAGTTAGAAACAAGAAGGACATCCAGCTGGAAAAGCAATCTTTCAACAATATATACTGCTGAAAAGTTCCTTGCTTTGGGTAAAAGAAAATACAGGAGGATCAGTTAATTATGATTTTATAAAACATTTTCCCCTCTCTGATTCACGTACTTATTGCCAGTGGCCCTTCAGTTTTTCTAAGCCCTGTAAAAGAACTTGGACGTTTGGGCCTCTAACCAGGCCTTTTCAAGATACCTTTAAAGCCAGAAATTTTACTGCACCCCTTCGTGTGTGTGTGTGTTCACCTTACCTATGCTAGTATAGAAAAACCAGATGTAAAAACGAATTCTCTCTCTCTAAAATAATTTGTTCTATTTATATCATAATAAAAATTTGATTGGTGGTGGTCACCTGTAACTACTCTTATTTCTCCCTAGTTTTACTTCAAGATCCCACTCCTCCTCGTTCACTATTAATTACAAGCACTTTCAATACCATTTTCTTGCAAGAGAGCTGCACAGACAAATGGGCAACTAACACTGGAGTTGTCTCCCCTGCTCCTAAGTTCTTTTTAGTGCAACACCATAGATAGGGGCTCTCTGAGATTTGAGAAGCTATATAAGGCATTGGTTCTCAACCAGGGTCCAAATAAGATTCTGTGGGGGTCCACGTAGCAAAATAGTAAATCAGGGACCCAGAATAGTATTTTAAGGCCCCTTAAAAAAAGTTTTGCTTTAGATGTGTGGCATGTATTGCAAGACACAGCTAGGTTTCTTTCTTGGACATTTTACAAAGTTCAACTTAAGCAAGTTAATGTGTGAAAAACAAAATAAGAATTTTGAAAGACATTTCTATAAAACTAGTTTTAAAACATTGAATGGCTATGGGAGTCCACTAGAATAAAATAGTAATCAAAAGTTATCTACAGATTTTTTTTTAAATAGTTGAGAAACCCTGATATAAGGACTCCCCCAATGAAATAAACTTGAGAATTGTTGGAGAACAGGATTAAAAAATTCCAAGGAATTGCCAATATTTTTTTTTTTGTCTGATAAGTCTACTATTTTACTTGTTTCAGTCATTTGACTGCGGCCATGCTGGAGCACCGCCTTTAGTCGAGCAAATCGACCCCAGGACTTATTCTTTGTAAGCCTAGTACTTATTCTATCGGTTTCTTTTGCCGAACCGCTAAGTTATGGGGACGTAAACACAGCTTCGGTTGTCAAGCGATGGTGGGGGGACAAACACAAACACACACACACACACACACACACACA
>NC_068981.1:55014104-55017728 GCF_001194135.2 Octopus bimaculoides | reverse complement strand
ATATATATATATATACGACGGGCTTCTTTCAGTTTCCGTCTACCAAATCCACTCACAAGGCTTTTGGTTGGCCCGAGGCTATAGTAGAAGACACTTGCCCAAGGTGCCACGCAGTGGGACTGAACCCGGAACCATGTGGTTGGTAAGCAAGCTTCTTACCACACAGCCACTCCTGCGCCTATAAAAGAAACCTTTGACTAGATTTTCTCTTTTATCTTTTTCTTTCAATCATAGGACTGCGACTATGCCGAGGCACCACCTTGAATGGTTTTAGGGATACAGAGTGACAGTGCTTATTTTTAGGGCTGGCACTTATCCTAGTATTAAGGTGCATGGCCTAGCGGTTAGGCTGTTGAACTTGCAATTGCTAGATAGTGGGTTCAATTCCCTTAGTGGGCGGTGCATTGTGGTTCTTGAGCAAAATACTTCATTTCAAGTTGCTCCCAGTCCCCACTTTTAATCTGGGGCAAGAAATCAAACTTCACGATTGTGAGCTCAATGCTCTAACCACTGAGCCATGCGCCTTCAAAGGATCAGGTAAAGCAAACAAATTGAGTGTTACAGTTAATCACACTTAAGTAATACAGAGGTGGGAGCAAAAAGGTTGGTTAATAATACTCACTTTCTGTGCAATGACGTAAGTCGGTATTCTGAGGTTGTCTGTATGGGGGGGGTGGATCTCTGGGGGGCAGTTTCCCCTCAAACCGCACATAATTACCGGGAAAATTCCCACAAACATTCTTGCTGACGTTGACTCCTCGCAGCCAGCCCTCCGGTTTTTCTAGGCTGCCTTTGAAATTGGAAGAGACTGGTGTGGTGACCAGCAGCCGGTCGCCAACTGAGATAGCAATGTCCCCCTTGTGGTTGACGTCCGGGGTGTACTCATAGTTTGCTACGTAGATGTAGGTTTCCTCCATGCTGTTGAAGGGAAGTACATCGGCGCTAAATTCACGCTGCCCAAAAGCACAAATCTCACTGACATATGCTTCAAATCTAGAAGTAAAACAAAAGAAAAAAACAACCATTTAGTGATGTACATTAAACATTTGCCAAATATTTCACATTCATGTTCAAACACTAATTTTATTTCAAAAAATAGCCACCTATATATCATACTTAATGCATATGCTCCATTCACAGGCAAGTTACTCTTATGGGCATACTATGTTTAAAAACATATCATGAGACAACAGTGGCTAACAAGAACACTAGATGCATTCATTTCAGCCTTGCTTAGCTTTGTCAATGACATATTCACAGCCAGCCATATGCTTAAACGAGATTTTACCTTAAACAAAAACTGCAGTGATTTACCTGTCAATGGTGTTAAGTATCCTACATTAATAGCTACCTTAATTTAACCCTTTAGCATTCAGATTACTCTGTCAATTGTAATATTTATTCTCATTACTTTAAGTTTATCATTTATTATCTTGTAGTGGAGGCACAATGGCGCAGTGGTTAGGGCAGCGGACTCGTGGTCATAGGATTGCGGTTTCGATTCCCAGACCGGGCGTTGTGAGTGTTTATTGAGCGAAAACACCTCAAAGATCCACGAGGCTCCAGCAGGGGATGGTGGTGAACCCTGTTGTACTCTTCCACCATAACTTTCTCTCACTCTTACTTCCTGTTTCTGTTGTGCCTGTAATTCAAAGGGTCAGCCTTGTCACACTGAATATCCTCAAGAACTACGTTAAGGGTACACGTGTCTGTGGAGTGCTCAGCCACTTGCACGTTAATTTCACGAGCAGACTGTTCCGTTGATCGGATCAACTGGAACCCTCGTCGTAAGCGACAGAGTGCCAATAATAATAATTATCTTGTACCTTCAAGATTTTAATGATGTCATTGTTTATTTTTAGAATGTCATTGTATGGTAGGTGTGAGAAGCCAGATATATCTGGGTCTGAACATATAACCAGTAAAATATTTGGGCCATTATATTTATGGCCAGTTTAAATGCTATTTCAATTGTAAAGACTGGAAAATAAGAAAAAAAATCTTGTGTTCTTAACAGTGAAACTTGAAGTGTAATTTTGGGTTCAAAAGAAATCCTTAAATGGAAAGAGCAAAACTAAAGGGTGTTCATGGGACTCAAACCCACATCTACTGAAAACATGACAGAGGTTCTACCATTACACCAAAGCTAGACTTTCAATTTTCTCCATCTGTTTCAGAAGTCTGGTTTTCACCAGTGAGAATTGTATGTTGTTTACATCATAAGAACTTAGAAACTTCAAGAGACATGAAATAAACCATCTTAATTTAAGTAGGTAAAGTTGTAAATAATGGTTTCAAATTTTTGACACAAGGCTAGCAATATCAGGGAAGAGGGTAAGTTGATTACCAGTACTCAACCGGGGGTATTTCATTGACCCTGAAAGGATGAAAGGCAAAGTCAACCTCAGCAGAATTTGAGCTCAGGCAGCAAGCTGGCAGAAACGTTAGCACGCCAGGTGAAATGCATAGCGGTATTTCGTCTGCCGCTACGTTCTGAGTTCAAATTCCGCCAAGGTCGACTTTGCCTTTCATCCTTTCGGGGTCAATTAAATAAGTACCAGTTACGCACTGGGGGTCGATGTAATCGATTTAATCCCTTTGTCTGTCCCCTCTGTTTAGCTCCTTGTGGGCAATAAAGAAATAAGAATTTGAGCTCAGGACACAAAGACAGACAAAATGTCGCTAAGCAGTTTGCCTAGCATGGTAATGATTCTGCTACTTTGCAGCCTCAACCCTTTGGCATTTAAACTAGCCATACCTGGCCCAAATTTTGTACCTTTTTTCTTTTTATGTTCAAACAGGTCAGATTTGGCCTCTCACACATACACTACAATGTCGTTCTTAAAGTAAGCAATCACATTCATTGAAATTTTGAAGCTATGAGATGAAGAGTAAAGACCTCCTTTGGTCATGAATGACCATGGGATTGCATCAGGAGAGTTACTCTCTGAGGCACAAGTCCAGCAGTTACCCATGCATACCAGTATTCAACCATGCATACCAGTCTCCCCTCTCCATGCTACCAATGCTATCCAAAGGAAAGGCACCAGTAATATTACTACAGCTGAGTTAACTGGAGCAATGTGAAAACAAAGTGTCTTGCTCAAGAAAACAACACACAGCCCAGTCCAGGAATCGAACTGACCACCTCATGATTTTGAGCTCGACACACTAACCACGGAACCATGCGCCTTCACAAAGGCTATGAGATAATGCATGATGAATTCAAAACAATGTGAATAAATAAGCATTACTTTTGCGAGAGTAAACTGAAAGCTAAAGGGTTGAGTTAATAAATAATAGCATGTAGAGTGAGGCTGCTGATGAAACACAAACCGACGTTTATTATCTGTAAGTATGACAAGATTATCGTGTATGATGAACCAGCACTGTATATGTATAAAGTAGAAAAACAAAAACAAAAACAAAAATGAACATAGGTGCAGGAGCGGCTGTGTGGTAAGTAGCCTGGTTACCAACCACATGGTTCCGGGCTCAGTCCCACTGCATGGCACCTTGGGCAAGTGTCTTCTACTATAGCCTTGGGCCGACCAAAACCTTGTGAGTGAATTTGGTAGCCAGAAACTGAAAGAAGCCCGTCGTATGTATGTATATGTATATATA
>NC_068981.1:55010005-55012505 GCF_001194135.2 Octopus bimaculoides | reverse complement strand
TGGATGGGACTCCAGTCTGTCATGGGATTACTCATTTTCGCCAGCTGAGGGAATTGGAGCAATGTGAAATGAAGTGTTTTGCTCAAGAACAAAACGCATTGCCCGGTCCAGGAATTGAAACTACCATCTTATGCTCATGAGACCAACAGCCTAACCACTAAGCCATGTGCATCCCACAAAGCTGATAACAAGGTGACATTCAGTGAGAATGAACCTGAAACCATGTGGTTACAAAATAAGCTTCTTAACCACACACCCATACCTGTGCCTGTATTAAAAATAAAAACAAAAAAAAAACAAGGAAAAATTTCCAGATATACCTATCACCTATCAAAGTCTGGAATGAAAATATACATATACAGGTGCAGGAGTGGCTGTGTGTGGTAAGTAGCTTGCTTACCAACTACATGGTTCCGGGTTCTGTCCCACTGCGTGGAACCTTGGGCAAGTGTCTTTTACTATAGCCTCGGGCCAACCAAAGCCATGTGAGTGGATTTGGTAGATGGAAACTGAAAGAAGCCCGTCGTATATATGTATATATATATATATATATATATATATATATATGTATGTGTGTTTGTCCTCCCAACATCACTTGACAACCGATGCTGGTGTGTTTACGTCCCCGTAACTCAGCGGTTCGGCAAAAAAGAGACCAATAGAATAAGTATACTAGGCTTACAAAGAATAAGTCCTGGGGTCGATTTTCTCAACTAAAGGTGGTGCTCCAGCATGGCCGCAGTCAAATGACTGAAACAAGTAAAAGAATAATAAAGTAAGAGTATATGGTTGAGAGACATCACATTGCCCACTTTCACACCAAAATATTGTTCAAAAGTAAATGGAGCAAGTGACAAATAGAAAGATCTCTATGATGTACAGACTCACGTGTCAATTTTTTGCTACTGCCACTGAGAACTGCACTCATTGTCAGCTTCATTCGGGCATCTTACAGTTTCTAAGAAATATATCTTGCAAGGCGTTTGCCAGCCCATGGCTATTGTAGAAGATACTTCCCAAAGGTGCCATGCTTTGGGACTAAACACCAGACTACACTGTGTGTGTGTGTGTGTGTGTGTGTGTGTGTGTTTATTTTAGTGTCTCCTTGCCTTGACATTGCATGATAGTCGTGAATGAGTGTCACTGTTAAGCAAGCAGTGTCGATTCATTTCTAATATTCTGCAAAAAAAAACATGTCTGGCCATGGGGAAATATTACCCTGCTTGGAAACAAACAAGACACAAATGTGTCTACAACTGTATGATATTTCAGACTTTTCATTCAACCCTTTAACATTCAAAGAGGCCATACCTAGCCCAGATATTTAACCTATTTTGATGTTGAAACCTGCTAAAACTAAACAATCACATCATCGAAATCTCTAAACTATAAGATAATGCAGGATTAATTCAAAACTATATAAATAAACAAACATTTACATTTGACTGAAAACTGAACACTGAAGGTTTAAGCTGTATATTGTTGTTGGCACTCCGTCATGACGTCGAGGGTTCCAGTTGATCCGATCAACGGAACAGCCTGGTCGTGAAATTAACGCGCAAGTGGCTGAGCACTCCACAGACACGTGTACCCTTAACGTAGTTCTCGGGGATATTTAGCGTGACACAGTGTGACAAGGCTGGCCCTTTGAATTACAGGCACGATAGAAACAGGAAGTAAGAGTGAGATAAAGTTGTGGTGAAAGAGTACAGCAGGGTTTGCCACCATCCGCTGCAGGAGCCTCGTGGAGCTTTAAGTGTTTTCGCTCAATAAACACTCACAACACCCGGTCTGGGAATCAAAACCACAATCCTATGACCGCGACTCCACTGCCCTAACCACTGGGCCATTACGCATCCAGAAGCTGTATATATACCTTGAAAAAAAAAAAAAAAAAAAGAGTAACTTGGCTCAACGGAACAATTTACATTTCGAATTTGAACAAAAATTAGTGCACTTATGACCAAGAATCACTAGAACTGACAGTTAAGCCACACAAGTATTGTGACTCACAACAAATTTTGTATGGCTTAGAGACCGCTAAGAGAAATGCTGAATGTAGTAGGATATGGCAAAGCTCAGCTTCATAGCTACATGGTGAGGAGTCGGATATATGTTGTGAAACCTTACAACCATATGATCAGTACTGTATTTGATGGCATATTAGATGCACACTAATTTCAGCAGTGTATATGCAACGAAAAAAATTGATAGTGTTTCAAGGCTTATGAGAGACCCAACTTTGCATATAGGACCAGGAGTGATTGTTTTGAGAGATTTGAGGGGTGAGTGCACCTTAAATTACCATCAAATAGTTTGGTACTCGCAACCGATGTTTACCAGGAAGTTGCTGCCATTTAGCACCGGGTCAATCTTGAGCAACATAGGCTAGAATCGAAGACATTAATTCCAGTCATGACTGTTGCATTTTCATGCAAACAAGGAAGGAATAAATGAGAGAGAGAGAGAGAGAGAGAGAGAGAGAGAGAGAGAGAGAGAG
>NC_068981.1:55006075-55008773 GCF_001194135.2 Octopus bimaculoides | reverse complement strand
ATCTTTTATCTTTTACTTGCTTCACTCATTGGACTACAACCGTGCTGAGGCACCACCTTGGAGGGTTTTAGTCATACAAATTACACCCAATATTTATTTCTATTTTTAAACCTGGTATTTGTTCTATTGGTCTCTTTTGCTGAACCAGGGACATAAACAAACCAACACCAGTCATCAAATAATGGTGGAGGGGCCACACACACCCCCACACACAAAACAGGCTTTTTCCTTTTTAGTTTATTTCTTTACTGCCCACAAGGGGTTACACACAGAGGATACAAACAAGGAGAGACAAACGGATTAAGTCGATTATATCGACCCCAGTGCGTAACTGGTACTTATTTAATCGACCCCCCAAGAGGCTGAAAGGCAAAGTCAACCTCGGCGGAATTTGAACTCAGAATGTAGCGGCAGACGACATACCGCTAAGCATTTCGCCCGACGTGCTAACGTTTCTGTCTACCCAGACCGGGTTCTGTTTTGTTTTCTTGAGCAAGTCACTTTATTTCACATTGCTCTGGTTCACTCAGCTGTAGAATGAGCTGCAACGTCACAGGTGCCAAGCTGTATCGGCCCCTTTGCCTTTCCCTTGGATAACATTAGTGGAGAGGAGAGGGGAGGCTGGTATGCAGGGGGGACTGCTGGTCTTCCATAAGCAACCTTGCCTCAACTTGTGCTTTGGAGGGGGAACTTTCTAGCTGCAATCCCATGGTCATTCATAAACAAAGGGAGTCTTTACCTTATAGTTTCTATGGCTGGATGCCCTTCCTAACATTGACCACTTTATAGAGTATACTAGGTGCTTTTTTATCACAACACTAGTGAGGTTGACAACTTGCAAGACAAAGAAAAGAGTAGAAGTTCCTTCAACTGAGTAAGGTTAGAGTCTTTACTATAACAAGATACTTGTGGCTGTCCCCTATTCATATCTCAGCCTTTCGACACCTGGCATAATTCACCCAAAATGGTAGGTAGTTTTATGCTAGGTGTTAAGAGGCTAAGATATGAAAGATGGACAGACACAGGTGTCTTGTCAGAGGAGAGATACAAGGCGACCATAACCTCCACTGTATTATATAAGGGTGGGTTCTATGGCACTCCGTTGCTTACGACATCAAGGGTTCCAGTTCATCTGATCAATGGAACAGCCTGCTCGTGAAATTAACATGCAAGTGGCTGAGCACTCCACGGACACGTATACCCTTAACGTAGTTCTCAGGGATATTCAGCGTGACACAGAGTGCGACAAGGCTGGTCCTTTGAAATACAGGTACAACAGGAACAGGAAGTAAGAGTGAGAGAAAGTTGTGGAGAAAGAGTACAACAGGGTTCGCCACCATCCCCTGCCGGAGTCTCATGGAGCTTTAGGTGTTTTCGCTCAGTAAACACTCACAACGCCCAGTCTGGGAATCAAAACCGCGATCCTATGACCACGAGTCCGCTGCCCAAAACCATTGGGCCATTGCGCCTCCACTATAAGGGTGGGTAGAAATAACTGGAAAGGAGTCAATGACGATGGTGACAAAATGCCAGAGTGTTCTGTCAAGGAACAAGAAGATGAGTGTAAGAGAAAATGAATTGAGAAGAGGGGATAAATTTACAGGCAGGTGAGAGGAGAGTGGCAGATGGCTACTCAAGATGATTGAGTAAGGGGTGATTGAGAAGGACCCCATTTGGTCATGAAAGACCATAGAATTGTACCTAGAAAGTTCCCCTCTGAGGGACAAGTCTGGGCAAGGTTGTTTATGGAAGACCAGCAGTCGCCCATGCATACCAGCCTCCCCTCTCCATGACACCAAGGTTATCCGAGGGAAAGGCAAAGGCTGATACAGCTTGGCACCAGTGATGTTGCAACACATTTCTACAACTGAGTGAACTGGAGCAACATGAAATAAAGTGTCTTGCTCAAGAACACAACACGCAGCCTGGTCCAAGAATCAAAAATCACAAACTCACAATTGTAAGCTTGATGCTCTAACCACTGAACCATGCACTTTCGCGCAGGGGTGATTATAGTGAATAGAAGAAGGGTGGAGGTGAAGTCAATGGAAAGCAATGGTAAGTATTAGTATGACAGGGGAACATGAAAGAGTAGGCAGGACACAGAAACACACACACACACACACACACATTCATGTTTTTTATTCTGTTAACATACAACCAATGTTTATGTATTTATATGCCAATGTTTATTCTGTTAACATAATTAATTCCATGTGTCTTCCGTTAACAATTAGTTTCATATTTACTTAATTTCTTAACCTCAAACTTTTAAAACATTAGAACTGAATTTTCCCTCAGTGTTAAAACAATAATACTTCAGAATGAGAGAGGGGGGGAGAGAGGAGAGACTGTGAGAGAGGGAAGAGGGGAGAGATGAGGAAGGGAAGAGAAAGAGAGAAAGGAGAGATAGAGGGAGATAGAGAAGGGGAAAATGAAGAGAGAGGGAGGACAGGGAGAAGAAGAGAGAAAGAGGGAGACAGATAAGGGGGAGAGAGAAAGAAGAGGAACAGATGAAAGAGAGAAATAAAAGGGCTGAACAGAGAGAGAAGGTGGTGGGGGGAGAAAGAGAGAATTAATGATGGAAAAGGGTGAAAAGCAAACAAATAGAAACAGTTGATTGGAAATAAAAAGGAAAATTAACGAGGGATGAGGAGGAGTAATGAGATAGACACTGAGAAAAACAAAGGTTTAGAGA
>NC_068981.1:55003160-55005176 GCF_001194135.2 Octopus bimaculoides | reverse complement strand
GCGAGGAAGCGACTACTTCATTTCTGTTGACCCCCTAAATGGATGAAAGGCAAAGTTGACCAAACGACGATGATGATGATGATGATTATAATGCTTTCTACGATTGGTACAAGGTCAGGAATTTGTGGGGCGGCTGTTAGTCAATTAGATCAACTCCCAGTGTTTAACTGGTCCTTATTTTTATCAACGCAGAAAGGATGAAAGGGCAAAGCTGACCTTGGCGGAATTTGAACTCAGACTGTAAAGACGAACGAAATACCGCTAAGCATTTTGTCTGGCGTGCTAACGATTCTGCCAGCTCGCCGCCTTATAATTATTGGTTTCAGACTTTGGCACAAGGCCAGCACTTTCGGAGGAAGGGGAATAGTTGATTATATCAACCCCAGTTGTTCAACTGGTACTGATTTTATTGACCCCGGAAGAATTATAGGTAAAGTCAACCTTGGTAGCATTTGAACCGAGAGCATAAAGACAGACAAAATTCCACAAAGCAGTTTGCCCAGCATGCTAATGAATCTGCCAGCTCTCCACCTTAATAATAATAATCCTTTCTATTTATAGGCACAAGGCCTGAAATTTGGGCAAGGGGATAGTCGATTACATCACGCCCAGTGCGTATAACTGGTACTTATTTAATCAACCCCGAAAGGATGAAAGGCAAAGTTGAACTCAGAACGTAGCAGCAGACGAAATACTGCTAAGCATTTCGCCCGGTGTGCTAACGATTCTGCCAGCTCACCGCCTTAATAATAATAATAATAATAATAATAATAATAATAATAATAAGGACAATAATAATCCTTTCTACTAAAGGCATAAGGCCAGCAATTGCAGGGGACGGGGTCTAGTCGATTATATTACATCAATCCCAGTGTTTCACTGGTACATAATTTATCGACCCCAAAATGATGCAAGGCAAAGTCAACCTCAGCGGAATTTGAACTCAGAACGTGAAGACGGATAAAATACTGCTAAGCATTTCGCCCGGTGTGCTAACGATTCTGCCAGCTCACCGCCTTAAATAATAATAATATTAATTAATAATAATAATGATTTCAAATTTTACCACAAGGGCAGCCATTTTGGGGGAGGGGATGAATCAATTATGTGGACCCCAGTGTTTCACTGGTAATTAATTTATCGACCCCGAAAAAGGATGAAAGGCAAAGTCAACCTTGTCAGAATTTGAACTCAGACTGTAAAGATAAATGAAATGTCACCAGTATTTTGTCTTGCAAGTCAACAATATTAATGATGATGGTTCTTTCTCCCATAAGGCATGGAAGAGGGTGGTGGGCAGCTAGTGGTTTACATTGACCCTGGTGCATAACTGGTACTTGTTTCATTGATCCCTAAAAGGATGAAAGGCAAAGTTGACCTTGACAGAATTTGAACTCAGAAATAAAGCCAGAAGATATATTGCTAAGCATTTTGTCTTGAGTGCTAATAGATAAATCATCATCGTCGTTTAACGTCCGCTTTCCATGCTAGCATGGGTTGGACGATTTGACTGAGGACTGCTGAAACCGGATGGCAACACCAGGCTCCAATCCAATTTGGCAGAGTTTCTACAACTGGATGCCCTTCCTAACGCCAACCACTCATGGAGTGTAGTGGGTGCTTTTACGTGTCACCCGCACGAAAACGGCCACGCTCGAAATAGTGTCTTTTATGTGCCACCCGCACATGACTAAAATAAAGAGAAGCAAAAATAAAATTTACAAAAGTATATATATATGTATAGGCGCAGGAGTGGCTGTGTGGTAAGTAGCTTGCTTACCAACCACATGGTTCCGGGTTCATTCCCACTGTGTGGCACCTTGGGCAAGTGTCTCCTACTATAGCCTCGGGCCGACCAAAGCCTTGTGAGTGAATTTGGTAGACGGAAACTGAAAGAAGCCCATCGTATATATGTATATGTATATATATGTATCTGTGTGTTTATGTTTGTCTGTGTTTGTCCCTCTCCCCCAGCATCACTTGACAACCAATGGTGGTGTGTTTACGCCCCTGTAA
>NC_068981.1:55001538-55002708 GCF_001194135.2 Octopus bimaculoides | reverse complement strand
TGAGATCAGAAATTAGAATGAAATAAGTTTCATTCTAAAAATATTCCAATCAATGTGCAAGAGTGGGTCTTTTCTTTACATTCTTTCTTTGGTGCTTATGTTACCAAAAACCCAGAATTGTAAATGACACAGTCAACCGAAACAGGGTTTGAACTTGCAACACAAGGAAGCAAGAAGTATCCTTTTTTTTTTTTTGTTTCAGTCATTAGACTACAGCCACGCTGGGTCACGGCTCTGAAGAATTTTTAGTTGGACAAATCAACCTCAGTACTTAATCTTTTTCTTAGCCTGATACTTATTCTATCAGTGGATTTTGCCAAACTGCTAAGTTATAGGGGCGTAAACACACCAATACCGCTTAGCAAGCAGTAGTGAGGGACAAACACAGACACAAAGATACACACATGACAGGCTTCTTTCAGTCTCTTATTTATTTATTGCCCACAGGGGACTAAACATAGAGGGGACAAACAAGGGATTAAATCGATTACATCGACCCCAGTGTTCAAGAACACAACACACAGCTTGGTCCAGGAATCAAACTCACTACCTCGTGATTGTGAGCCCAATGCTCTAACCACTGAGCCATGGTAGATATAGTAAAAATGACTAAATGCCAGAAAGCATTTTGTCAAATACTTGACCATTTTTACCACTCAAGGATAAAGCTACTGATATGAAAATATATGCAGACAGCATACTACTTACTCCAAGAGACTGAGCCAGAGAATGGGAGGAGGGGGGAGATGGGGAAAGAGAAATGGTAAGAGAGAAAGAGATGGGGTAAGAGAGAGAGAGAGGGTAAAAGAGAGAGGAGGCAGAGAGGGGGAAGAGAGAGAGAGAAAGAGAGACAAAGGATGGAGGAGGAAGGAAGAGAAGATAGTTGTGGAGGAAACAGAGTTAAAGAGGAGGGGGAATAAGAGATACAGAGGTGGGGAACACAGAAAGAAAAAGAGAGAGAGAGAGAGAGAGAGAGAGAGAAAGAGAGAGAGAATCACAGAAGAGAGTAAAGAGAATTGCACAAGAGGGGAAAGACAAAGAGAGAGTAGCAGAAGAGACACACACACATACACACAGAAGAGACAGAGAAAGAGAGTGAGAGAGAGAGAGAGAAACAAACACGGAAGGAGAGCATCACAGAAGAAATAGACAACGAGAAAGCATGTCGCC
>NC_068981.1:54992455-55000424 GCF_001194135.2 Octopus bimaculoides | reverse complement strand
GGGGCCAGGTCTCCACTCGGCAACCCCTTTTCCATCAATGCTTTTTGTGGCAATGAATCATGTGTCAATGAGGGAACTTCTACCTGATTGTCCTACCTGTCAGTAATAACCCTTTCTTCTATAGGCAACAGGCCTGAAATTTTCAGGGAAAGGGGCTAGTTAGTTACATCAATCCCGAGTACTCAACTGGTACTTATTTTAGGCAAAGCCAACCCCAGTGGCTTTTTGTCTCATCTCGCAATTGCCCTGGTCAACGAACTACTGCCACCACAGCTGTCTCTGTCACTACAGCCATGTCCACCATCATCCTCATCATCGTCGTCATCATCATTGTCACAGCTACCACCACAGTAACAGCCAATGGCACCATCCTTAAAAAAAACCCAATGATGCCAACAACATCACGGACACCACCGCCGTCGCCAACACCACTACAACCTACATTCTGCCTCAGCTTGTTCTTGCTCATTTACAACAACAACTCACAACAAAGTATTCACGTAGGCACAGGTGTAGCTGTGTGGTAAGAAACTTGTCACATGGTTCCGAGTTCAGTCTCACTTGAGCAAGTTTCTTCTACTATAGCCTAGAGCCTACAAAAGCTTTGTGGGAGAAACTGAAAGGAGCCCATCATGTGTGCGTGCATGTGCATGCGTGTGTGTAAGTGTGTTAGTGTCTGTCTCTGTTTGTCCCTCACCACTGCTTGACAACCAATAATGGCTTATGTTCTTGTAGCTTAGTGGTTCGGTAAATGAGACCAATAGAATTCAAGTGACCTGAATTAAAATCTTCCATCAAAATTTCATGTTAATTTATATTGCAAACACTAGCTTAATAATGACAAAGTTATTTTACTAAATTCATTCTTCATTATTTTAAAAATTAATTGAAACAAAGGCAGGGTATTTCAACAGAACTATGGAAATGAAAGGGCTAAAAAGTGGTTGGGTGTAATTTGAGGGAGATTTGGCTATTATTACTAACAGGTTGAAGGCAGCAAGCAGGCTGAATTGTTAGCACACAGGGCAAAATGCTTAGCAGTATTTCAGCTATGATTACATTCAGAGACAAAAAGCCACTGGGGTTGGCTTTGCCTAAAATAAGTACCAGTTGAGTACTCGGGATTGATGTAACTAACTAGCCCCTTTCCCTGAAAATTTCAGGCCTGTTGCCTATAGAAGAAAGGGTTATTACTGACAGGTAGGACAATCAGGTAGAAGTTCCCTCATTGACACATGATTCATTGCCACAAAAAGCATTGATGGAAAAGGGGTTGCCGAGTGGAGACCTGGCCCCAGATACTGTGCAAGTGGCCAGGTCTAAAGGCAATAACTCTGGCTATTGCCCGATCAATTGGCACCTAATCCTATACCTAGCACCCTATTTTCAGATCTTGACTGGGACCCTCTTGTCAGTGAGAACATGATTTTCAAAGGCCTCCCACTGGGGCTACTCACTAGAACGAATAGGTGATTCATTGGTCAGTTCTAAATCCTCATAACATTTGTTACCTTCTACTTTGCAGGAACCTATCCTTCACCTACAAGAATATGTATGTGGGTGGTGGTCAGGAATCAGTGCATTTGTTGTTCTTGCTTGTTGCTATTTTAACCCTAGGTCAGGCTTGGTCGAGTAGACCAATGACCAAAGTTTGCTCTCATCCCATGTGTATGTGTGTATAAGTCAGTGTGTGGGTGAGTATTTGAGTATGTGTGAGTGGCTGTGTGAGAGAGAGAGAGAGAGAGAGAGAGAGAGAGAGAGAGAGAGAGAGAGAGAGAGAGAGAGAGAGAGAGAGAGAGAGAGAGAGAGAGAGAACAAAGAAATAGAGAATTACACACAGTGGGGTGGGGTACAAAGACAATGTTTGTCATACTTCAAGAAGCATCAAGAGTAAATGTGGCACATTACTGACCATATTGGTCAGTGTGTGTGTGTGTGTGTGTGTGTTAGCACATGTGTGTGTGTGTGCGTGTGCATGCTTCTAAGCACGTGTAATGAAAGTGCATTTGTAAGCGCACGTGTGTGAGTGTGCTCAGACCCAGATTCATCATATAATTAGGTCTACATACACACACACATATATATACAAACACACGCATATACTGTTTAATGTTTAAACACACATACATGAAGTTTAATGTGTGTGTGTGTGTGTGTGTGGTGAGGGATGTGTTTCATTAAAATGTGTGTCAATACATTACACACTCACACAAACTGACAAGACCTATTTTAATACATAGGCACTTGAATGATGATGATGATGATGACGATGATGATGATAGTGAAAGCAATAATGGTGATGATGAAAGTGATAATGATGATGAAAATGATAACGAAAGTGGTGGTGATGATGATGATGATAGCATTGGTAACTGTTAGGGATGATTATTACAATAAGAATATCGAAATAATAATAATAATTTCTAATTTTAGCACAAGGCATGAAATTTGGTGAAAGGGGTAGGGGTGTAGTTATTTTACATCAACCCCAGTACTTGACAGGTACTTTATTTTATTGATCCTGGAAGGATGAAAGGCAAAATTGATGTCAGCAGGATTTGAACTCAGAACATTAAGACAGGGAAGAAATACCACAAAGCACCTTGTCCAATGTGCCAATGATTCTGCCTCAACAATAATTCTTTCTATTCTAAGCATAGGGCCCAAAATTTTGGTGGATTACATCAAGCCCAGTGCTCAACTAGAACAAACAATAATAAATGCCCTGATGCAGTACCAGGCAGTGGCTTTCATGGCTTCTGATCTTAACTGATTGGAAGAGTCATCATGTACATTGTTCTGTCTTGGCATTGAGCAGATGGGCTACAGCAAAATATTCTGCTCAATACCACAGATTTGCTTGTCAGTTGTTTGACCGTAACCAGTTGAGCATGTCTCTTAGTGGCCAACGATATGTCCACCTCCGATCACAAAGAAGTATCGAGGGAGCATCATAGCCATGTGTTGAGAGGAATTTTTTGGCGTCTGAATAATTCATCTCTGGAAACATAGGTGTTTTGTTCAACATCCTTAAACAACCCTTATTCTGGGACCTTTCAAGCAGGATGGGCTACTCACATTTAAATCCTGTGCTTAACAAATTATATATTTACACACACACCATCATTTAATGTCCATTTCCCATGCTGGCATGGGTTGCACAGTTTGGTGGGAGCTGGCCAGCCAGACAGGTGTGCTAAGCTCCAATTACCTGTTTTGGCATGGTTTCTACAGCCAGATGCCCTTCCTAATGCCAACCACTTTACAGAGTGTATTGGGTGATTTTGACGTGGCACCAGCATGGGTGCCTTTTACATGGAATCCCTTTGGGTGTAAAATATCTGGCACTGGCACATGTATGTGTGTGCGCGCACGTGTGTGTGTGTGTGTGTGTGTGTGTGTGTCCATGTCCTAAAAACAAATCCCAGCACTTTTCCATGTACACACCCCATCCCAGATACAGATAATTAAACCATTTCTGTGTAAGCCAGCAATAAACCCTCCAATCCACATGTTTAACTTAGGAAGGAGACAACTCAAATTTAAAGAGGAGAAAAACAAACAAACACACACACACCATTTTTAACCTCTTCTTCTCAGTTAGGGATCTTCTTTACAACTTCAGGCTTATGGGTTTGCAGCTCATTAAAGATATTTCAGGATGTAAATGGTGGTGGTGGTGGTGGTGCTTACTTGATGCATAATGATTAAAAGAAGTCACAAACATCTAATTGGTTCCAAAAAATTTAAGGTCTATTAATGCTGATAATGAAATGATAACGGACTTGCTTCTGACGTAAGCAATCCGATAAAAATCAGAAATTGGAAGTTGGTGAAATTTCTTCTCTGATGAAATGAAAACATGAAAAAAATTTTCTATACAACCAAAAGAGAATAAATAAACCATTTCAATTAGATTAATGAATAAAGGAAAAGAAAACATTAAGTACTTAATTATTAAGATTACTTCTTTTCTCTACTCTTTTACTTGTTTCAGTCATTTGACTGCGGCCATGCTGGAGCACTGCCTTTAGTCGAGCAAATCGCCCCCAGGACTTATTTTTTGTAAGCCTAGTACTTATTCCATCAGTCTCTTTTGCCGAACCGTTAAGTTATGGGGATGTAAACACACCAACATCGGATGTCAAGCGATGTTGGGAGGACAAACACAGACACACAAGCATATACACACACACATATATATATATATACATATATATATATATATATATATATATACATATATACGACGGGCTTCTTTCAGTTTCCGTCTACCAAATCCACTCACAAGGCTTTGGTCGGCCCGAGGCTATAGTAGAAGACACTTGCCCAAGATGCCACGCAGTGGGAATGAACCCAGAACCATGTGGTTGGTAAGCAAGCCACTTACCACACAGCCACAAATTTTTTTTCAAATTATTTCTTTCTACTATAGGCACAAGGCCTGAAATTTTGGGAAAGGGGGCTAGTTGATTATACTGACCCCAGTGCTGAGAGAACCCTATGGGGAAGGTAACTGGGTGGGGGGGACTACCCACCATCGTTCCCATAGGAATAGTGGATGAAAAAGTTGGATGGATGGATGGAAAACACACAGAAATTGTTAGTTTTAGTTTCATTTAATCATTTATTACTTTGGTGCCTAAATTTTCATCACAACGTCCATATCCTGGTCATCAAAACCAAGTGATAAATAAATAAGTTAACACTTTGTGTTTTTGAACGACTGAAAAGGGTTTTAGATATATTTTGTGAAACGAAGGGATGGTCATGGCTGGAGAACATTTGACCATAGGTCTGCTTGATCAGGATTGACCTGTTGCTAAGCAACAACATATGGACTGCAGTAAGGATTTCAACTTGTTTGCCGTGAGCCGTTCTTGAAGTTACATATCCAGTTTTCTCATCCGGTTTGGTGCTGCGCTTGTTAGGAGTGTCTTCCAATTTGGGTCTCTACCAATAGATTATATGATAGCTGCTGCATTGAGACTGTTGGCACATTTGGTCACAGCACAATGCATAAAGCAATCCTTGATGCACCACCACAAATGAAGATTATGTGCAAGTCAGTAACAGTGTGTGCGCACAGGTTGCACGAAGCAAAGGAAAGAGTGGGAGGAAAGGGAGTAACAGGAGGAGGAGGCAGGTTGCAGGAAGCAAAGGAAAGAGTGGGAAGAAAGGGAGTAACAGGAGGAGGAGGGATAATATTGTATCAGTCAAGGTTGAACCATTGCTATTGGTGGTTCAGAGTCTTTTTGTAGAAAACCTTGCTCTCATTAGATAAGCTTATCAAATCACCATCCATCCCAGATAAGTGTGTACGTGTGAGCCTGCCTCTAAGCAGTGTGTGTGTGTGTATGCTTCTGTTTTGACAGATCATTTTTTGCAGTGGTAAATTTAACCAAAACACAAACAAACAAAAAACCCAACAAAAACAGCAATATTACATCTTCTTATGCTTTACCATTTACTTCGGCACTGGCACCACACAGTAAGAGTGAGAAGAACCAGCGAGCTCAAGTTAGCATATCTGGTTTTTAATCCCAGGTGTAAGCTAAACTGGTTCAGTGAAATCACTAATTCCTTTAACAAAAAAGAAAGGTGGGGAGGAATGGTTGTCACATAATTTCATTTTTCCCTTTCATCTAGAAATACACAGAAATTCGCATCATTTTGAATCCACTGTTTGTTGGGTCAATAGAGCAATGGATCTCAACCAGGACCCATTTGACCTCTGGAGGCTTATATAAGACATTTGGGGTCCACGCAAGCAAAATAGTAGATTGGGGGTCCACAGCAGCATTTCAAAAGTTCACGAAAAAATTTTCACTTTTGCAAGAAACAGTTTGGTTTCTTCCTCTGATGTTTTACATGATTCAACTGATACAAGTTATAATGCGTGACAAACAAAATAGGAATTTGGAAACAAGTGTCTGTAAAACTAGTTTTTAAACATCAAATGGCTATAGGGGTCCACCAGAATAAAATAGTAATTAAAGGGGTCTGTAGGCAAAAAATGGTTGAGAACTATTGTGTTGGAGCAGCAGACAAAATGCCCTGTGAAATTTGTTTGAGCTCTTTATGCTATGAGTTCAAATACCATTAAAGTCAACTCTGGCTTTTATTCGTAACATGTATTCTTTTATTCTTTCACTTGTTTTGGTCATTTGACTGCAACCATGCTGGAGCACTGCTTTTAGTCAAACAAATTGATCCCAAGACTTATTCTTTGTAAGCCAAGTACTTATTTTATCAGTCTATTTTGCCAAACTGCTAAGTGATGAGGGTGTGAACGAACCAACATCAGTTGTCAAGCTATGGTGGGGTGGGGGTGGGGCCAAATACAGGCACATCATCATCATCATCATTTAACGTCCATTTTCCATGCTGGCATGGGTTGGACAGTTCGACTGAGGTCTGGAGAACCAATAGCTACACCGGGCTCCAATCTGATCCACATATATATATGTATATTGACAACAGACTTCTTTCAGTTTCCATCTACCAAATCCACTCACAAGGCTTTGGTCAGCCCGAGGCTATAGTAGAAGGCACTTGCCCAAAGTGCCATACAGTGGGACTGAACTCAGTACCATGTGGATGGGAAGCAAGCTTCTTACCACACAGCCACTCCTGCATCTAAAATAACACAGTGAAGTACAGGTGGAGTTTGGAAAAATTTTAGCCAAACAAATCGATTCTAGTACTTATTTTCTTTAAGCTTCATACTGATTGTATCAGTCTCTTTTG
Organism: Octopus bimaculoides; assembly: GCF_001194135.2. NCBI lineage: Eukaryota > Metazoa > Mollusca > Cephalopoda > Octopoda > Octopodidae > Octopus > Octopus bimaculoides. The sequence continues at coordinate 54,993,674 of NC_068981.1, read as the reverse complement.
CTGAACCACTAAGCTACAAGAACATAAACACCAACACCCACAGTCAAGTAGTGGTGGAGGGACAAACTGACACAAAGATACACACACACAGGGCTTCTTTCAGTATCTGCCTACCAAATTCACTTTAGATTTGGTTGGCCTAAGGCTATAGTAGAAGAGTAGAAGACATTTGCTCAAGGTGCCACACAGTGGGACGGGATCCACTGCATGGCACCATATATATGATAGGTTTCCATGGAGGTTCTATTTACCAAATCCACTCACAAGGGCTATTGTAGAAGACACTTGCCAAGTGTCTTTTATTTTAGTAACTACAGCCCTAGGACGGATGCACAGTGGGACTGAATCCAAAACCATGTAGTTGCAGAGCAAGCTTTTTAACCATACAGATATACCTGCACCCATTCTTAACCACACAGCCATCCCTTGACAAACAGAATAACGTTTCTTAAAATAGCATAACAAATTTGATCTTGCCGGTGGTGGTGGTGGTGGTGGTGGTGGTGGTGGCAGTAGTGGAGATGGTAGTGACTAACGAATCAATACCTGCACATGACTGGGTCTCATTTTATTAATTTTTTAGGAAATACGCAAACCAACCCTGATGAAATTTGAATACCTATACCATTTCAATGTCACGGGACATAATAGGTAAAGGATGCTCTGCCACTTCTAACACTGTAGTAAACTCTTCAAAATCAATTTCATTTTAAAGAGCAGAGATTTCTCAACTAAATCAACTAAAGAATATTATCTTTTACTAATTTCAGTCAGTGGACTATGACCATGTTGGAGCAGTTCCTCGAAGGGTTTTAGCAGAACAAATCAAAGTCAGTAGTTATTTTTTAAACCTAGTACTTATCTATAGACACTAAACTCTGCTTGCGAAGACCTGTTGGGGCAAGTGAAATCGAAATCGTAATTGAACCATACTCGTTGACTGGCACCTGTGCCAGTGGAGCACTAACAGCACTGTCCGAGTGTGTTCATTGCCAGAGCAGCTGTCTGGCTTCCGTGCTAGTGGCCCGTAAATAGCACCATTTGAGCGTAATCGTTACCAGCGTCGCCTTCTAGCACTTGCGCTGGTGGCACGTTAGAAAATCATTTGAGCGAGGTTGTTGCCAGTTCCGCTGGACTGGCTCCCGTGCAGGTGGCATGTAAAATACACCATTTTGAGCGTGGCCATTGCCAGTACTGCCTGACTGGCCTTTGTGCTGGT
>NC_068981.1:54987025-54987586 GCF_001194135.2 Octopus bimaculoides | reverse complement strand
TGTGTGTGTGTGTGTGTGTGTGTGTGTGTGTGTGTGTGTGTGTGTGTGCGTGTCCCCTGCTACAGCTTGACAACCAGCCTGCACCTTAGAGGTTTGGCAAAATTAAGTACTGGGGTTGATTTATTTGACTAAACCCTTCGACACGGTGCCCCAGCATGGCCACAGTTTGATGACTGACACATGTAAAAGATAAATGATAACAATAAGATACAAGATCATTAAATATATGGTGGAAAATGGTAATGAGAAAGGTGCTTCATAATTGGTTAACATGCTAGAAATAGCCAGATCTCCCTCATATCATACACTACTGCAGCAGTTGCAAACGAGGGGCCAGCAGATCCCTGGTGTTCCTCAAATTCCCTAAAAATTGTAATCGGAGAGATGATGAGCTATGTCCAAAATATTAAAAGGTTGCAATATAAAATCCATAATTACAGAGTTAATTTTAATTACCATCATCATGCAACCAAGAATGATTTTCTGTGCATCTTCTTCAGGGACTGTCCACTTGGCTAGTTTCGAAGTATACATACATACACACACAAGCATGCACGTACA
>NC_068981.1:54986420-54987015 GCF_001194135.2 Octopus bimaculoides | reverse complement strand
CGGAACCATGTGGTTCGTACGCAAGCTACTTACCACACAGCCACTCCTACACACATACATACATATATATATATATTTGTGTGTGTGTATAATGTTCTGATCTAAATTTACAGTAGATACTTTTGTGGCATTTAATTTCATTCCCTCATGTTCCTGGTTCAAATTCCACAAGATTGGCCTTACCTTTCATCCTCTCCACTCCACATCAAAGATAACTCATATCAGTCTCCTATTACAGTTAGCATACATAACTCACCTCTTCTGTGCAGCCTCAGCCTTTTGCCTAATATTTGAAATAATATATTTGTGTGAGGAGGGCTGTGGACATTTTAATTATTGCGCAAAAAAAGATATTTTGCAGTCATACCGAGAGAGGGGGAAGATGGAGAAAAATAGATGGGGAAAAAGAGATATAGAAAGAGAGAGAGAGAGATATGAAGAGAGAGTCAGAGAGAGAGAAAGAAACAGTCAGGCAGACAGAAAGAGAAAACCAGGGAGAGAGAGAGAGAGAGAGAAGAAAAAAGAAGACAGGAAAGATATATATATAGAGAGAGAGAGAGAGAGAGAGAGAGAGAGAGAGAGAGAGAGAGAGAGA
>NC_068981.1:54984743-54985921 GCF_001194135.2 Octopus bimaculoides | reverse complement strand
GCCTCCCCAACCCTCCGCTAGCATCATTAACCTACACTTAGAAAAGGAAGCTAGTCATAGGGTCAGTGGAAGTGAAATGGTGTGGCAGGCAAGTCAAAAACCAAAAACCCCAAAAAAAAAAAAAACCCCTTACAGACCTCACTGACCAGAACCAACTCATTGAAGTCTTTTGTTCTAAACTTGAATTAGAATTCTTTGTTAAAACTGTAAGCATTTTCTAGGCCAAGCACTGCCGTATGAAATATGATGTCTCCAGCATTAGACTACAAGGCTGTCATAAAATAATGTATCTGGTGGAGAATGGTAAGGAAGAATATTCTTTATGAAGGCTCAACTTGCTAGAAATAGCAGCCAAATCTCACTTGTATCACACCCGACTGCAGAGGTTGCCTACACAGGGTCAATAAACCCTCTCCTATTGTTCCCCAAATTCCTCACAAATTTGCAAGTAGAAAGACCATGAGCTTTGTTCGAGTGGGCAAGTGTCTTTGGTTATAGCGATTGGGCAAAAGATACTGGAAAAATGACCACTACACTTGAAAGTCAGTCCTGGGGTCAATACATGAGGCAAAACCCTTTAAGGTGGTACCCTAGCATGGCTGCAGCCTAACGGCTGAGACGAGTCAAGAATACAACAGGATACAAAGCCATCATTCAATAATATATTTGGGTAAATGGTAAGGAAGAAACTTCTTTGTGATTACTCGACTTGCTAGAAATACCAGCCAAATCCTTCACATATCACACCCTACTGCAGCAGTTAAGAGACCATGGGCTCTGTTCAAGTGTCCTTTACTATAGCTATTCAAAAGATATTGGGAAGATAAATACTGGAGTTGATTTAATTGGCCAAACCCTTCGAGGTGATATTGCATCATGGCCACAGTCCAAGATATAAAAGATATAACATAGGATACAAAGCCATATAAAATATATATGGTGGGAGAATGGTAAGGAAGAAGTTTCTTCTTGATTACTCAACTTGCTAGAAATAGAAGCCAAATTTCTCATGTAACACACCCTATGTTGGTAAACTGGAGAGACCATGAGTTCTGTTCAAGTAGGCAAGTGGTCCTCTGTTGCTATAGTTCAGGGGGCCATCCAATGCCCTGTGAGTAAATTATTTGTTAGATGGGAACTCTGTGTGTGTGTGTGTGTGTGTGTGTGTGTGTGTGTGT
>NC_068981.1:54980664-54983377 GCF_001194135.2 Octopus bimaculoides | reverse complement strand
TTTACCTGGGTCAGTAATGGTTTCGCCAGCTCACTGCCTGACAACAACAACAACAACAATAACAATAACAATAACAATAACAATAACAATAATAATAATAATAATAAGAGCACTGAGAGAGCACAAACTTCTGCTGTGAATAAACAAGCATTACATTTGACAGAGTAATCTGAATGCTAAAGGATTAAATAATAGGTGCAGACATGGCTGTGTGATAAGAAGTTTTCTTTCCGACCACATGGTTCTGGGTTCAGTCCCACTCCATGGCACCTTGGATATCTTCTACTATAGCCTCAAGCTGACCAAAGCCTTGTGAGTGGATTTGGTAGATGGAAACTGAAAGAAACCTATCATATATATCTGAGTGTTGGTGTTGGTGCTGGTGTGTTTATGTCCCTGTGACTTAGTGGTTTGGTAAAAGAGACTGACAGAATAAGTACCAGGCTTTAAAAAATAAGTGCTAGAGTTGATTCATGCAACTAGAAATTCTTCATGGCAGTGCCCCAGCATGGCCAGAGTCTAATGACTGAAACAAGTAGAAGGTAACATCCAAACCTCCTTTAACCCAATGACGATGATGACGAAGATGAGGATGATGATGACGACGACGAAAATGGTGATGACGATCACGATGGTGATGATGATGATGACAACGACGACGACGACGATGATGATGATTGTGATGGTGGTGGTGTGGGTTCAGAGTGATGGTGGTAGTTGTGCTGATGGCTGTGATCATGTATATGATGATGATGATGAAAAGGAGGAGGAAAAGGAAGAGTAGGAGAGGGAGGCAGAGGAGCAGGAGGTGGAAGAGAAGGAGGTGATAGTCTTTGATGCATAAAGTCAGCAAAAAAAAATTATTTTAAATAAAAAATAAAGGTGGAATGGTCATGACTGGAATGCCTTTGATCATCAGTCTGCTCACTGAGGACCAACCTAGGACTAAACAACATAGAAAACTAAAAGTTACACAAGCAACCAGTTTAGTATCTGCTTCCGTCATCTTTTAACAGGATCAACATTTTCTGATGCTTCAATGAGGTTTAATATTTAAAACCACTCAGCTATTCACTGCTGCAGTTGCAGCTCTGCTTCTATACATTCATCCAAGACATACCGGCACTTCAGTGAAGTACTGAACTATTTACTAAATGTGATACGCAGCAAAATTCTTCAGTAGCTATCAGACCGTGAAAACACGTTTGATTTAATTCCATGACATCAGGACAAAATATTTCATAATTCTACCTAAATTAATTCAGCACAAAAATATACAAGAAGGGTTATACAGATGAGACAGTAATATTTCGAATGCAATATAGTCGTGAAAACAGCAGAAAGACTGGGTACTTTACCCTTAAATAAAAGAAAAATTTGTATCCGTATGACATGATATACATTCGATGTGTCCAAAAACAAAACAAAGTTTGTTTACATAGTTCTGGGTTCAGTCCCACTGCATGACACCTTGGGCAAGTGGCATCTACCATAGCCTCAGGATAACCAAAACCTTGTGAGTGGATTTGGTAGACAGAAACTGAAAGAAGCCTGTCGTATATATGTATATATATATATATGTGTATGTGTGTGTTTGTCCTTGCAACATCACTAGACAACCGATGCTGGTGCGTTTACGTCCCCATAACTTAGCAATTCGGCAAAAGATACCGATAGAATAAGTACTAGGCTTACAAAGAATAAGTCCTGGCGTCGATTTGCTCGACTAAAGACATTGCTCCAGCATGGCCGCAGTCAAAATGACAAACAAATAAAAGAATAAAAGAATGCGTTGTTGCTTATAAGGTTTTTTGTTTTTTTGTTTCCAAAAAATTCTCATATTTCTTATTTTGTTACGGATTGTCTTTATTTAGAGCAAGACGAAGACAGAAGCTCCTGGTAAAACCTGTTCTGCGATTCAAATATCAATCCATAGTTTGGAATGATTTCATTTCCCTTCCACTGCTGCTGCCGTCCTCAAGATGGTGCCCAGCTCTGGCAACCGTCGTCATGTGAAGTAGGCAAATCAGAGGATACAGCTAGGATGTTGGCCTATTACAGGAAGTACTCAAAACCGATGAATCACTTCATCAATTCTCAGTGCTTTACCAAGATACATACAACACATCACCAGTGACAGACTACGAAATGTTCACTTCACACTTAGAGGTGGCTACTGTTTAACCCTAGGTCAGCTTTTACTGAGCAGATCCATGACCAAAGGTTTTCAAGCTGAGATCATTCTGTCTTTTTGTAACTCTAGAACAGGCATAGCTGGGTGGTTAAGGGGTTAATTTCCCAACCATGTGGCTTTGGGTGCAGTCCCATTGCATGGTACCTCAGGAAAGTGTCTTCACCAAATCCACTCACAAGACTTTGGTCAGCCTGAGGCTACAGTTGGACAGAATCTGAAAGAAATCCATCATATACATGCATACATACATACATACGTACATACATACATACATACACATATTTCCATACACAAGGGGGTGCTGAAAAGTTCCTGGCTTAGGGTAAATGAAAACACAAAATCAGTTAATTATGATATTATTCAACATATTCCCCTCTCAGATTCACACACTCATTGCAGCAGTTCTTCAGTTTTACTGAGCCCTGTAAAAGAACTCTAAAGGTTGGGCGTCCAAACAGGCCTTTCGTGATATCCTCAAAACCAGGAACTTTCCAGCACCACCTCATATATATATATATA
>NC_068981.1:54979469-54980267 GCF_001194135.2 Octopus bimaculoides | reverse complement strand
AGTAGGCGATAGCGTAATGAAAACACCCAAAATGTTTGGTGTATCAAGAATTACTGTCTCAAAAGTAATGATAGCTTTTGAGAAAGAGGGTAAAACCCCCTCAGTGAAACAAAACTTCAGAAGAAAACTAAAACTTTCAGATAAGGACCGTCAGGCTCTTACATGTATTGTTAGAAAGGACCACAAAAGTACAGCTCCCAAAATTACTGCAGAGCTTAATGACCACCTCGAGAACCCACTTTCCACAAAAACTGTTCACCGGCAGCTGCACAAAGCCAGATTTCATGGGAGGGCTGCAATCCACTACTTTCAAAAACAAATGGTGCAATGTGTTTAGAGGGGAGTAAAAACCTACAGAATTGGTCCCTAGAGCAGTGGAAGAATGTTATTTTCTCAGACGAATCATCCTTTACCTCATTTCCGACCACCAACCGAGTATATGTGTGGAGACAGCCAAAAGAAACATTTGTGCCAAACTGCCTTCTTCCAACTGTTAAACATGGAGGAGGATCTGTGATGACCTAGGGAGCTATATCTTGGAAATCCGCTGACCCAATGGTTTCCCTTCATGGTAGAATTAATAGTCAAAGACTATTTAAGCATTTTATCTGGTCTTACTTAGAAATAACAGTGGGCCAGCAACAGAGAGGGCATCTGGCCTTAATCTGCCTCAATAAATTCCATCAGACCAATGAGAATATATGATGATGATGATGATGATGATATACATTACAGGCAGAAATTGCACAAAGCCTTGAGAATGTATGTGTGCATGCATGTGTGTGTGTGTGTGTGTGT
>NC_068981.1:54976661-54979459 GCF_001194135.2 Octopus bimaculoides | reverse complement strand
GCAGAAATTGCACAAAGCCTTGAGAATGTATGTGTGCATGCATGTGTGTGTGTGTGTGTGTGTGTGTGTGTGTGTATGTGTACTTACAAATTGACTTCTGCAGAATTTTCATAAACCAAATTCCACTCAAGGTGTCTGTCAGTCCAAGACTATTGCTAAATATAGCATACAGTAAATTTCATTAATTCCTATCACAACTTCACCATAACAGGCACTAACAAAGGACCCTCTACACGACAGCTTGAAGTGCTAGAAATAGCAGTGAAATCGTCTGCCAATTATGCTCTAATCACTTTAAAAATTAAATTGATGGCATTTCATGAACTTCAGTCACAACATGCACCAACAAGAGACCTTCAACATGGTAGCTTGAAATGCTAAAAACAACAATGAAATCTTCAAATCATGCCCTCATTATTTTAAAAATGAAGTACATGCACCAGCATGCACCAAGGGCTCTCTACATGGTAGCTTCAAATGCTAGAAATAGCAGTGAAATCTTCCTCAAACCATGTGCTAATTATCTTAAAAATGAAGTACATATTTCATTAATTTGTGTCACAATATGCACCAACAAGAGACTCTTCACATGGTAGCTTAAAATGCTAGAAATAGCAGTGAAATCTTTCTCATTATGCTCTAATCATCAGAAGTACAGGTTGGATGTCAGAGCTCTGAATTTACTTACTATGTATAAGAAAACAAAAAAAAAACATGATGGCCATGGCTGGAATGCCTTTGTTCAAAGGTTTTCTTGAATAGAACTGACCTGGGACCACCAAGCAGCAACATATCTGTTAGGATACAGTTTTATCAATAATACTTTAGGAAAAAGTACGAAAGACAATGCAGCATGAATGATGTATGTGAGCCATTCAGAAACACACAGACTTAACTTCACTTAGCACTTAGCCATTTCAGCCGAAATATTTTACCCGTTTTACATTCAGACTGGCCAGATCTGGCCTCTCATACCTATCCTACAATGTCAAATTAGAAATAAACATGCTGGTGACACGTAAAAGGCACTCATGTCAGTGACACATAAAAGGTACCAATGCTAGTGACATATGAAAGGCAGTTGTTCTGGTGACACGTAAAAGGCACCTGTGCCGGTGATGGGTGAAAAGCACCAGTGCCAATAACATGTAAAATGCAACCATGCCACGGCCCAGTGACACATAAAAGGCACCAGTGTTGGTGACATGTAAAACATAGCCATGTTGCATGCCAATAATACATGAAAGGCACCTGTACTCGCAACATGAGAGGTATCTGTGCTGGTGATACATGAAGGGCACCAGCGCCGGCGACACATGGAAGGCACCTGTGCCAGTGACATGTGAGAGGCACCCATGCTGGTGACACGTGAAAGGCACTCATACCAGTGACACATGAAAAGCACCCGTGCCAGCGACACATGGAAGGCACCTGGTACACTCTGTAGAGCGGCTGACATTAGGCAGGGTATCCACATTAGGCAGGGCATCCAGTCATAGAATCCCAGCCAAAACTGACTGGAGCCTGATGCCAATCAAACCATCAAACCCATACCAAGACGGAAAATGGATGTTGAATGACGACAATGATGATATAATCGAAATCTCAAAGCTACGAGATAATGAATGAGGAATTCAAAATAATGTGAATAAATAAGCTTTATATTTGACAGAGTAATCTGAATACTAAAGACTTAAACATTTATTGTTTGTAATGTAGTGTTAAAATTTTCGTTGCTCAGAAACAATAAGTGTTTAAGAGACGTAAACAGTCTCTGTGGGTTTTTTGAATGACTGATACATGTCCTCCATGCAATCTTTATTTTCAATGCATCATTTCGGATCAAATTACTTGCCTGGAAAGTACAGTTTCGTAATTAAAAGATATTGTATATGTCATGAAAATATATACATTGAGAACATTAATTTTTTTTTTTTTTTTTCTAATCATAGAACTCAATGTAGACAAAGATAAAGCTATGAAAAAATAGCATACAAATAATGGGCTAAAAACCTTTCCGTGTTACATGGTATTTTGTATAGCTTTACCTACTTCAAGTTCTTCAGTTAAAAAATAAATTGTGGAAATTTATGACTTAATAGCACAGGATGGGGTTAGGCAGCTCTCAGAGCTTATATTTGTTAAGTGTCACCTCTGTTTATATTAAGTGCCACCTTTCAGGTGTTTTAACACCCAATGCTTTGAGAGGGTCATCTCCACTATAGCAATTCACAGCTGACAAGCAAACAAGCAAAGTAGATACATTGTGTATGTGTGTTTGATAATGTTTACAACACTCATGTGGTTTGGAAGCAAGCTTCTTACCATACAGCCATGCCTAATAGCAGAGATATTTTATTAATTCAAGTACAGGCAGTGTATTTCAACAGGAATATGAAAACACTGATAGCAAATTTTGAGGGAGGGTAATGGTCAATTACATTAATCCTGGTAGTCAGCAGGTACTTATTTCATCAAGCCTGAAAGGATTAACAGGGCAAAGTCAATCTCGGCAGAATTTGGACTCAGAACGACGCGCTGACGGACGAAATGCTACCAATCATATTGTCCGGTGTGATTAATGATTTTGCCAACTCGCTGCCTTATATTGACAATGATGATGATGGTGACATGATGATGATGGTGACATGATGATGATGGCAATGGAAATAACAACACTAATGACAACAGGATGAGGACGATGACGATGACGATGACAACGTTGGTGAGAAACTAGCAGAAGATAAATTTCAGAGAGAAACCCACACTTACATTTCCATCAAACTTTATTTATATAT
>NC_068981.1:54975170-54976104 GCF_001194135.2 Octopus bimaculoides | reverse complement strand
AACAAGACAGGAAAACAAACAGAAAAGGCTATACAGCCAGACCGGAAAAATTATGTGTATGAACGCTGTGAGGCACGAACTTGAAAGTGGGGACGAAGTAAGTTCGCGTGTTTGCTCAGTGATAGCCAAGGAAGAAAAGGATTATTGACCGGAAGCATGTGACCATGCCAGTGTAAGGGGAAGAGAGAGAGAGTAGTAGAGGGAGAAACAAAGGGAGGAAGTAGAAGAATAGGTGAGCAACAAGAGGAAGAGAGGAAGTACGAGGGGGGAAAAGGAGATACGTAGTAGTAACAAAGGAAGAACGAGAGGGGGAAAAATTGAGGCGGAAGAGAAAGAGATAGAGTAGCGTCAGAAAATATAATATACATGTATGTGTGTGTGTGTATATATATATATAATCCGAGGCCTCTGCCATGGGTGTAGCCAGCCCACTTATGTGTACCTTTCCTTCATTGACCACTAAACTCGGCTTGCAAAGACCTATTGGGGCAAATGAAATCAAAATCGTGATGGTACCTGTACCAGTGGAGCGCTAAGAGCACCGTCCGAGCGTGATCGTTACCAGAGCAGCTGTCTGGCTTCCATGCCAGTGGAATGTAAATAGCATCATTTAAGCGTGATCGTTACCAGTGTCACCTTACTGACACTTATGCTGGTGGCACGTGAAAAGACATTCAAGCGAGGTCATTGCCAGTGCCGCTGGACTGGCTTCTGTGCAGGTGGCACATAAAATGCACCATTTTCAGCGTGGCCGTTGCCAGTACTGCCTGAGTGGCCTTCGTGCCGGTGGCACATAAAAGCACCCACTACACCCTCGGAGTGGTTGGCATTAGGAAGGGCATCCAGCTGTAGAAACTCTGCCAGATCAGATTGGAGCCTGGCATAGCCATCCGGTTCACCAGTCCTCAGTCAAATCATCCAACCCATGCTAGCA
>NC_068981.1:54964404-54970357 GCF_001194135.2 Octopus bimaculoides | reverse complement strand
CGACTCCTGTGCTATTGGCACCTTCAACTCCGACTCCTGTGCTATTGGCACCTTCAACTCCGACTCCTGTGCTATTGGCACCTTCAATTCCGACTACAGCTACCCCTTAATTGTTTCCGACCCCAACTCCACAGCCCTGTTAAAAATGGCATCCAGTTGTCGAAACCACATCACAACATACAGTGGAGCAGTGGCTCCGAAATGTTTCCATGTTGCCACCCCTTTGACAAACAGGCCACATTCCTAATGCCCCCACCCCAACTAACCATCACAAACATAGACCTCATTCTGAAGCAAATTCAAAGCAACTGTATTTCACAAATAAAACTTCACCTCATGAACCCATTATTTTGTTGTTTTTACACGAATTGCTACCTGGTTATCGCCCCACTTTTCTTCAACACCCCATTGGAACTTTCCACTGCCTCCAGAGGGGAAACACTGCCCACTTTGGGAACCACAGCATTGGAGCATGACACAGTATTCCAAATCATCAGGCCTCGTTAAACTCAACAAGTTGCTTGCTGGTCAGCATTTTATGTTTTAGCATTGAGCAATTTAGTATGGCTGATTAATGTCGAAGTGAAGGTGTATGAGGCTTTAGGAATTTGCATTAGCAATCACAAGATTGCGGTTTCAATTTCTGGATCAGGTGGTGCATTGTGTTCTTGATCAAAACACTTCACTTCACTTCACCTTGCTCCAGTCCACTCAGCCGCAAGTGAGTAACCCCACTCCCCTGCAATGGACTGGCATGCTGCTCAAGGGGAATGTTGTGATCAATACACCATCTTGGTCACTTCCATTCCATGGAAGCTGGGGAAATGACCCAATGAGTCCTAAGACCCAAGACAGTAATATGCAGGGGTTGATAATGATGATGATGATGGTGATGGTGGGATAGACTCAAAAGTTTTGCTGACACTGGTGGGTTTTTTTATATATATATATATATATATATATATATATATATATGTATGTATGTATATATTTATGCGTGTGTCTTTGTGTCTGTGTTTATCCTCCCACCTTTGCTTGGCAAACAATGTTGGTGTGTTTATAACCCTGTAGCTTAGCGGTTCAGCAAAAGAAAACCGATAGAATAAGTACTAGGCTTTACAAAGAGTAAGTCCTGGGGTCGATTTCTTCAACTAAACAATCCTTTAAGGTGGTGCTCCAGCATGGCCACAGTCAAATGACTGAAACAAGTAAAAGAATAAAAGACTAAAAGAATAATAGATTCGTTAATAGAATGTCAATTACTTCCAATTATTCACATTATTATATCTAGCCAGTTTGTTGTTCAATAAATAGGGAGATTAATTACCTCATTTTGAAATCGGTCGGGGGTGGCATCGCTCATTGTATTAACATAAAAGTGGCCGAATGCTTCCACAGACACATGTACTCTTAATGTAATTTTCAAGCAGAATCGGCAGGACACAATGTGTGTCTGATGAGACTAAACATTTGAATTATGGGGTATGGGTTCCATCCATCAGGTCTCCACATAATTTCTGTCAACTCAATTGTCACTCACAAAGTTTGGGTTGACCTGAGTCACACAGTGGAAGTGAACTTGGAACTTTGTGAGTGCAAAGTGAATTTCTTAACTGTTTGGCCAAGCTGTGTTGCTTATTCCATACAGGTGACTGAGTGAGTGAATGAGTGAGAAAGAGAGAGAGAGCATGTGTATGTATATGAGTGTACGTGAGAGTGTGAGAGAGAGAGAGAGTGTGAGAGAGAGAGTGTGAGAGAGAGTGTGAGAGAGAGAGAGTGTGAGAGAGAGTGTGTGAGAGAGAGTGTGTGTGAGTGTGAGAGTGTGAGCGAGAGGTGTGTGAGAGAGAGAGAGTGTGTGAGAGAGAGTGTGTGAGAGAGAGTGTGTGTGAGTGTGAGAGTGTGAGAGAGAGAGAGAGTGTGTGTGAGAGAGAGAGTGTGTGAGTGTGAGAGTGTGTGAGAGTGTGAGAGAGTGTGTGAGAGAGAGTGTGAGAGAGAGTGTGTGAGAGAGTGTGTGAGAGAGTGTGTGTGTGAGAGTGTGTGTGTGTGTGAGAGAGTGTGTGAGAGTGTGTGAGAGTGTGTGAGAGAGAGTGTGTGTGTGTGTGTGAGAGTGTGTGTGTGAGAGAGTGTGTGTGTGTGTGTGTGTGTGTGTGTGTGAGAATGTTAGTGTGTATGAGAGAATATGACAGTGTTAGTGTGCATCTGTAAACACAGTAGATTATGGCTTATACGTCTAGTCATCCAGTAATGGAATCACAGCAATGAAAGACCTGCAGTACCACCACCACGCTAACACACACACTAACCACAGCACTGACCATCAACAAGAACTACCACCACACCAACACTAACTATACAACATATGCTTGCATTTCACATCCAGCCTCAAAGCCCTAAATTTTCAGTACCTGTATCTGAAATCAATAGTCCCAAAGGGGCAGAGGTGGGATCTACCAGGCTGAGTCACCTTGAATCTACCACACAAAGAAATACCCCTCAGTAATGACCTAAATGACCTATTCAGGTTCATGGAATATCAATGAACAAAAGGTATATACACATTCATATGTATATTGGGAAGTTCATTTACAACAATCTGGTTTTATGTTCAGTCCCAGTGGACAGCAGCTTGGGAGAGTGTCGTCTACAATAGCATTAAGTTGATAAATGCCTTGTGAGTGAAATTTGTGAATCTTTTTGTTTGGCTCCACCCATGAAAATTTTAAAGTTTGGTGAAAATTTTACAATTTGGAGTATTGAGGTAATTTTCCTTGCAGAATCTCAGCAGATAATTCACTTTTTTCCAGAAATTTTTTTTCAAAAAAATTACAGTGGTTTAACCCATTACCTCCCATAATTCTATTAACTGGAATTTTTTTTATGAAACTTTGATTTCTAGCATAAAACAGCCTTAGAAACATGCTGGAATGATCAAAATAACATTTCAAAATAACATTTTAAATAGAAATAAGCGAGATATTGGGTGAAAAATTAGCAAACCTCATTTGAATATCAGAGAAATATACCTAGTAGATATAGCAAAAAGGTTAGATATGTGTAAATATTGACAGATAATTACGAAATTTGTAATTTTTAAGTGATCTCATGAGATCACTGGTAGGTAATGGGTTAAAGTTTGATTATTTTTACCCAGTCAGAAAACAAGATTTGGAAGATGTCATTTTGTACATGACAACATATGTTGTCAAGTGTAAACAAATGAAATATTGACAGAAAATAACCAAATTTGTGGTGTGTTTGAGTGTGCATTTTTTTTTCTTATTTATCATTTCACATGATTTTCCATGCTGGCATGGGTTGGACAGTTTGATAGGGGCTGGCTAGGTAGAAGACTACACCAGCCTTCACTGTCTGTTTTGGCATGTTTTTTTTACAGCTGGATGCCCTTCCTTAACACCAACCACTCAGCAGAGAGGACTTAGTGCTTTTGACATGGCACAAGCATCAGTGAGGCCTGTTTTAACATGGTTTTTACGGCTGGATGCCCTTCCAAACACCACCCACTTTACAGTGTAGATGGGACACACCATCATGGGTGGGGTCACCAAGTAACTTGCAAGACAAAGATCCTTTGAGGGGAGGGAGGCATTGGAGGAGGTGGCTTTGTACCAAGTGATAAGATAGTGTGACAGAGAGATTAAAACAGGCATGTTGCAGTAAAGGAGATACATGGTGTGTGTGTGTGTGTGTGTTTTGTGTGTGTGTGTAGTATACATATATTATGTATTATATACGTGTTTCTGAAGACGTTAAAAGGATAAATATAGCTAATAAATTTTCGCATTAAATTACGCGGAAATTCTATTTTATTGATATGGACTTGGGAACACACAGCATACATTCGTGTACACACACACACACACACACACACACACACACACACACACACACACACACACACACCATATGCAGACGTTGCTGTCACCCACACATTTACTAACAACCCAACGCACTTTTCTAATGTGCCATATTTGTGAATGTTTGCATTTATCATCATGTAAATGATTCCATAGACATGATGAAAGTGCTAACGCTTTCTGAGAAATGTATATATAATATAACATAATGTGTATGTATGTGCATATAGATATGTATAATATATATATATATATATATATATAAAACACATTTCCATATTTATTTGTCTGTCTATATAAATATATATATTTGTATATCGTATGTATGTGCATATGATTTTTGTATACATGCTCAATGTATATGTGTGAGACTGTGTGATTGCCTTTATATATATATATATATATATACACACAAATATACAATACGTATGTATTTATGTATGCTTACATATATCCCCATCAACGCGGATTCGTGCGCGAGAGTGGGAGACAGAAAAAGCGAGCGTGAAAGGGAGAGAGTGAGAGAGATGAGAGGGAATGAGAGAGAATGGAGTAGAAAGTGGGATATAATAGTTTCTTAATGTATCACTGATGCGTATATTCAACGACCCCTGAGAAATGAATAGTAAATTCAATCCCCACCAACGGGATTTAAATGCAACAGGAAGGCCCCGAACAAGATAGGCTAACGATTTTATCCAACATTAAAGTTCATACCCCAATCGCATTCCAAAATTATGAGCTAAACCATATTTATGGTAAAACCAAAAGGAAGCAAACTGCAAAAAATTTTATCCATGAAAAAAAAAAAAAAAAAAAAAACGAAAAATGTTTGTACCTCATGCATATGAGGTTACTACTTGTCTCTGTAGACAATGGTAGGGCAGTATTTAAATGTGTTTTATGACTTCGTAAAAGTAGGAAGCGTAGTGCTTATGACCGTTTCGCAAGGCTTCCCAGGACAGCTAATGTGTTGCTGTAATATGATGCCTCACAATAAGATATTGAGTTATCTTTAGGTCAGAATTATTGCAAGAGAGGGAAATCTGCAAAAAGTGCCCAATGCACAGATCGTAGTGTTAAACCAGACGAAGGATTTGAAGTACGGCATGACTGTAACTAATCTGGTCTCCTGCCTAACTACTGTTTAAACTAACCTTTAGATGTATTGAAAAAAAAAAGGAAGAAAAAAGGGGTGGGTTGATATTTTTTAGGAAAGGTGAATTTCGAAGCAGCTAAAGCTATAAATAATCCTTTCTAGTATTGATACTAGCCCTGAAAATTTTTTACGGAAGGAAATTAGTAGATAACATCTATCCCGAAAGGATGACATGCAAAGTCAGCCTCGATGGAATTTGAACTCAAACAGTAAAGAAGGGCGAAATGCGACTAAGCATTTTGTCCGGCGTGCTAACGATTCTGTTGCTCGCTGCCTTAGAGATATAAATAATACAGTACAAGTTTTGGAATATTGGGCGAAAAAGCCCTTTGGATAGAATAGTCGAGAGCTGCCCGTGGGATACGAACCTACGTGTCCTAATCCAATAAATAAGTTACTTATTTAAAAATAAAAGAAATTAAAGAAGACTTGAGGTGATATTTTGAATCGCATAAGCCATTGAGTTGGTTGGAACACCCCTGAATAGTTCGTCATTATATTACTTCATTTTCTACATACCCGATATGAAGACTAGGCTGAGAGATAGTAGTGAAGCTTTTCTCAAGAGCATGAATGAAAAAAAAAGAAAACAGAACAAGTTTCAGTTAGGAATCGAAACAAAATTTCGATTCAGCTGGCCAGAAATTTACATTCTGCTCTGCCACTCTCTATCAATAGAACACAAATGTAATGACACTTTACGTAACTGGAATACATTAAATAAAATAAAATAAACTTGAAGCTACTAAAGATATCAATAACATGTGAGAGGCATGATTTATATTTTAGGGGAGGCTACAAAGTCTTTGCATTAATATCAGTTCGCGCGCATACACACACACACATGTACATACATATACATATATGTATGTGAGTATGTATGCATGTATATATATATATATATATATATATATATATA
>NC_068981.1:54956637-54961112 GCF_001194135.2 Octopus bimaculoides | reverse complement strand
TATATATATATATATGTATGTATAGAGTGTGTCATGAAATTACAGTAAATGATATGGTATTTAAAGTTTTTGTTGTATTGTCAGTTTAATGATGGAATAGCAAATAATATTTGTACTTGAGAAAAAGTTGAAAAAGCTGATGAAAGTAGAATGTCAAGCCAGAGAAACGATTTGCACCCACCACTACCACTACCACACAATACACACACATACGCGCACATACACATACACACACAACTAGACCCGTGGAGTTAATAAAATAAAAGAACTTAGGTATGGACCAAAGCAAAGAATTTTACAGGAAATTTTATCTTTATCTTTTATCTTTTTCATCTTGTTTCAGTCATTGAGTTGCGGCCATGCTTGGGCACCATCTAAAAGGTTTTAGTTGAACAAATCAACTGCAGTACTTAATTTATTTAACTCTTGTCTTATCGATATCATTTGCTGAACTGCAAAGCCGCAAGGACACAAAATAATCAACTCTAGTTGTCATGCGGTGGCGAGGGAAGAAACACACACACACACACACACACACACACACATATTCCCGACTGGCTTTCATAAAGTTTACGTCTATCAAATTCACTCACAAGGTATTTAGTCGATCCAGGGCAAATCACTTGCCCAAGGTGTCGCGCACTGGGACTGAACCTTCGTCTGACAAAACTAGTTCCTTAACCACACACCTATGCCTGCGTTTACATTTATGTACTTGACATATATGACGTTTTATACTGGTCTTCAATACAACGTTGCAATATCGTGTATGAAATTAAATTTCGTCATGTTTGCAGAAAAGATGGCCATCAAGTTAATGTTTAAAATTTAAACATTTTTTTAAAAATCAAAGACAAGCATGGCCTCGTAAATGGAAGGTATGGATAGCTGTTGGGACAGCTACTACAAAAAGGATCTCCCACAGCTTCCTCTTACTAATTCCATTATGAATCTAATATGCAGTTTAACGGCAGCAGCAGCAACAGCAACCTGCCAAAAGATGTTTGGCAGGTTGTTGCTCGAGCTGCTAATGCCGAGAGAAATAATTAAAAAAAACTTTAGCTGCCGAGAGAAATAATTAAAAAAGGAAAATCATTTTCAGTAAACGTAAGGCAACCTAGTTACGTTGTCAACCAAATTAATCGAGGCATGGTGACTTACCGTTGCATCGGCGTTAAGAGTCGACAATTTGAAAGATGAACCCATGGGCCTCGCGTGGGAATTAAAAAATCTTTCGTTACGTCTGACGAACAATTTAGCACAGTTGACGTGAGATTTGGGTCTGAGTCCAAAGTGAGGAAGCACTCCATGCTCGTACTTGAAAATGAGGAATTCATCCTCATCCCATCATATATGGGTAAACGAGTCGAGAAGTTGAGGGTGATGGACATATAATCTGAAATAATTATCTGGTGGTTAATGACGACTGTCTTTTTTAGTGATGAAGACGAGGCAATGTCAGAAGTTTAGCACATACACCGAGAAAGCTGGTCGGATATATGCAAGGAACTATTAATTCAAATGAACTAAGAGAAAGTCGAAGCCATCCCCGACGTAATCGAACTACCAAATGGCACCAGATTAATAGTAATGGTAGAGAGCAAAAGGCCAAGGTGTCGCATTTGTGACACAGCCTGCTACCTAAGAGTTTCCTACCCACGGTAGAAGGCAAATAAAAGGAAGCTCTCAATGCTATTAACTCTACAACCTAATGAGCTGAAGCAGCAACGACAACAGAAGCAGCAACGACAACAGAAGCAGCAACACATGTTAATTTATCTTTTTCTTCTCTCGAGCTAATTCTTCATACTACCACCATATTTTGAAATGTCTTTGCTCAGTATTCTTTTCTGTATAAAAATTCCACCATTCAGATCTGCACGTTGCTACTGAAAACATAGATGTGCAACACTTCCACTCGGTCTTTTTGCCTAGAATTTTTAAAATGCGATTTAAAACGTTGGTAGCTGAGGATGCCATTTCAATTCTTTTTATCTCTTTGCTGTTATCATATTGGTTTATAACGACAGTTCTAGCATAGCAAAACTAATAACTTACTTCGATAATTATTATTATAGGATTATCTCGATAGTGTGTTCTGCGGCAATCGATTTAGTTTTGTTAAAATCAACGAATAAGTCACGTTCTCCATGTTTTATTTTCATCATCGAATTTCTCAATTCTTCAAAGCAACCAGCAATAAGGATAGTATCATCACCAAATCAAGGAGTGGTGAATATTCTTCTGTTAGTTTTGACTGAACCTTCAAAAGCTTCTTGAGCTTTCCACATTACACTTCTACATAGCTGTTGAACTGAAAGGGGGAACAATCTCAACTAACACAATGAAGCCTACATTATTTTTGACATTTACCGTTAGCTAAGAATAAACTGATTTTAATAATACATAAAATGTTGAGGAATTCCTATTTTCCCATTACCGACTATAATTGTCATCAATAACTGTGTTAAAAGTCTTTTGATAGTCAATAAAAGCAGTAAATAGTTCATCATGTTTTCTGAATAACCATCTTTGTGTTAAAAATAGTATCGTTCATACGTTTTCTGTCTCTGAAATAAAATTGGTATTCCCCTACTTCTATTTAATATTTGACTTTAATTCTATTAGCAATAATGTTAAGTAGGATTTTAGTATGATTTATTCGAGCAACTGTTCTTTTATATAGTATTATGACTCTCTCCCTGCCTCTCTCTCTCTCTCTCTCTCTCTCTCTCTCTCTCTCTCTCTCTCACTCACTCTTTGGCAATGGGATGATAAATAATATAGTCCAATCATTTGATCATAAATTTGTGTTTTGGATTCTGTTTTTTTTTTATGCGCAAATAATGTAACAGAGTCACGGAGGCTTCTTCGACATTTTTCTTAAGTATTGCTTCAAATCACCTGTTCCAAGACACACACACACGCACACACACATATACACACACACACGCACACACATATTATACATGAGTGTGTATATATGTAGGGGACGGTAAGAAGGCTACTTCCCAACCACATGCCTCCAGGTTCAGCCCCACAACATAGTACCTAGAGCAGTGAGCAAATGTCTCCTACAATACCTTCGGGCCGATCAAAGCCTTGTGAGTTGATTTGTAGATCGAATCAGAAAGAAGCCCGTCGTGTATATATATATATATATATATATATGTGTGTGTGTGTGTGTGTGTGTGTGTGTGTGTGTGTGTGTGTGTGTGTTTGTGTGTGTGTGTATCAGGTCATCCCATAAGTTCTGTCCGAATTTTGAATAAAGAAAACAAGTGATCAAATGTTATATTTAATTGAAATTTAATCATCAACGTACTTTCTCTGATTATACATGACTTCCTTCCATCTATTTACAAGCTTTTTAATCCCATCAATGTAAAACTCTTTTGGTTTCAAAGCGAAGAACTCTGAAATGTCAGTTTCCACCTCCTCCTGGGTTGCGAAAATTATGTCCCCAAAATGATTCTGTAAACTACGAAGCAAATGGTAGTCTGAAGGAACAAGGTCGGGAGAATAAGGTGGATGAGGAATTTTATCCCAACCAAGCTCTTCGATCTTCTGTGATGTGATCTTTGCAGTGTGGGGTCGCGCATTGTCCTGATGAAACATCACTCCTTTTCGATTCACTTAAGCAGGTCTTTTTTTCTTCAAAGCTTAGTTCAAACGCTCTAATTTCTGACAGTAGACTTGAGCATTGATTGTTGCATTGGTGGTAACAATTCAAAGTGAATTACTCCTTTGCAATTCCGCCAGATAGAGAGAACTTTTTTCTCATGAAGTTCCTTCTCGGTTGTGGTTGAGTTTTTTTTCCTTTTACCAAGCCACTGTTTACGACATTTGACATTTCGATAGAAGATCCATTTTTCGTCACAAGTCTATCCAAAAAGGGTGAAATGAGTTCGCGAGAATGGAGAGAAGAGCAGATGTCAACTCGAGATTTGCGGTTGCTTTCGAACAATTCATGAGGCACCCATTTTCCAAGTTTAGAAACCTTTCCAAGTTGTTGAAGATGACGATGAACAGTTGTATGGTTTGAACTAAGCTTTTTTGCCAATTCTTCAACTGACAATACAGAATTTTCTTCACGTAATGCCTCAAGAAGCTTACCAAATTCAATTAGACGTCCTGTTCGATCTTCACCTTCAAGGCTGAAATCTCCACTTCTGAATTTTGCAAACCATTTTCTGCAAGTTCTTTCATTCAAACATTCTTTCCCATAAACTAAGTGTATGTTTCGAATCGCTTCGGTTGCAGAGTTTCCTTTTTTTTTTGCACACATAAAGCATTATGTGCCTCAAATGCTCTTTGGATACTTCCATGTTAGAAAGGGTGTTAATCAAATAAATTTTAATTCTATTATTGTGTAAAATAATATTTAATTAGTTTAAATGTACATGAATGCATAAAAATAATTTTAAATTCCATTAGACATTCTAAAATACTATTAAATTTCATTCAATTTTAAA
>NC_068981.1:54954994-54956495 GCF_001194135.2 Octopus bimaculoides | reverse complement strand
TATATATATATATATATATTAATATTATGATCAAATGTCTTTTCTAAGCTTATAGGACCGGTTTCCCAGATTTTGTAGCGTATATATTCACCCTGCTCCCTGAGTGGACTGGAGCAACGTAAAAAGAAGTGTTTTTCTCAAGAACACAACACGCTGACCAGTCCAGAAATGGAAACCACAATATTATGATCAGCACCCTAATCATATAAAGTCACGCGCCTCCACACACTCACTCACACACACGCACGCACACACATTATATATATATATACACTATATGTAACTCAAAGCCTGCAATAGGGATACGAACCGACAAACCACCACATTAAAAAGCCATAATCACAAAAAAAGGGAAAATGGTTACAAGGAGTGAACGAAAACAGTCTGTTTTTAATACTTTAATAACATGGACTTTAACATCCTTGATTTACGAAGTTTTTGTTCGCTGATTACAGCCGGTTTCAATCTTTCATATTTATTCCTTAGAAGAAAAAAACACGAAAACTATTCTCTTTGTTCTCAAAATCACTTGTGCGTATTTACTGTCGATGTACATTTAACTGCAAGTCTCTCACCACTTTGAAACTGTGTCAGCTGAGCGGAAGGAATCTCTTTGCACAACAAAGTAATAAGCTACCGAAAGAAAGCAGACCCTATAAGGAAATAGTTATACGGTGTGGAAATATTGCTTCTCCTGCTTTGCACACAGCTGTGTGAGTTCTCTAAGTGAGCTGATGGATAAAAGGATAAAGAAGTAAACGAAAAAAGAAATTAAATCGCTGTTGCTGTAATTGTAGTTATAATGAGAAAACAGAAACGAGACAAAAGGAAGGCACTAGAAGGGAGGAAGCATGTAAGATGTGTGAATGTAGGTATGAATGTATATTACGTACGTATGTGCATTGGGACGTACACACAGACACACACACATACGTAAACATAAATGCATATGTATATACATGAATACACATACGTACGTGCATACATATATATATGAATACACACACACACAAACACACATATATATATGTATAGTGAGAGAGAGAGAGAGAGAGAGAGAGAGAGAGAGAGAGAGAAAGAGAGAGAGAGAGAAAGAGAGACTCATATAAATACATACACACACACACACATAGATAGATAGATAGATAGATAGATAGATAGAGGCAACCGATTGGCTGCAACGTTAAAGTATTGAGTGGACTGACATGCGGTAATCGTTCAGACCCACTGCGATCTAAGTTCAAATTCCGCCGAGGACATCTTTGCCTTTCATCCTGTCAGAGTCCATAAATAAAATACCAGTCCTGTATTGAAGTCGTTTCTCCACTTTTTCTAATTATTTCTTTCTGGCTGTTTCTTTCTCTCCTTCTGGAAGAAATCAGCTGTAGTAAAATCTGGAGTGGTTAAATCTAAGATATGCCGTATGTCACAACGGCGCTCCTACGAGTCAGAAGGGCTAAGGGCGCATGACGCATGATACAACATACAAAGATATATATAT
>NC_068981.1:54952219-54954749 GCF_001194135.2 Octopus bimaculoides | reverse complement strand
CTCTCTCTCTCTCTCTCTCTCTCTCTCTCTCATATATATATATTGTTATATTTCGGGTTGGTCATTTGCTTTTTTTTTCCCCATTTTTTGCCGAATAAACACACACACACTATATATTCGTTCTTCACTCGTTTGTTACTGTTCTTATTTTATCTTATGTCCATTGTCCGGAAATCTTTCGTCACACATCTGTGACCTCTTCAGCGACCTTTTCCGTCTTCGTGTATCCTCCTAGGCATAAGATAAAATAAGAACAGTAATAAACGGGCGAAGAACGAATATACAGTGCGTGTGTTTATTTGGCAAAAAAAAAATGGCAATCTCGAAATATAACAATATCTGTTTCAACACACGGTTTCCCATCAGGATTCTTGCAACACATATTCATAAACGTAAATATATGTATGTATGTATGTATGTATGTATGTATGTATGTATGTATGTATTATTCCCTTATTATTTTATCTTATGTCCATTGTCCGGAAATCTTTCATCACACATCTATGACCTCTTCAGCGACCTTTTCCGTCTTCGTGTATCCTCCTAGGCATAAGATAAAATAAGAACAGTAATAAACGGGCGAAGTCATGCTGGGACAGAACTTCGAAATGCATGCTCGATCATGTTGACTTATAGCTTAGAAGCGATAAAATAAGTACCAGCTGCATTTGTTAATCTGATATTATTTTATCGCTTCTAATTGTCGAACCGCTTACAAAAGGAAGAGATGTTAATGTAAGAAAGAGACGCTAACGTGCATTGATTTTGTGGACCGTAAACATATCCATAAATTCAGAAATAAACACATGCATAAATACATATATACAAACTTACATTCCCAAAGAAGCTACACGGCTCTACCAGATGAAGGATGAGCGAATATGAGCAGAAGACCATGCATAGATATACTAGTTGAAAGCACCGAGATGACAGTAACGTTGATCATCAAAGCAGTCAATTATGGACCAGAAAGAAGAAAGCTCATTCGAAGACTACAAATCCAGGCCGTCACTGGAACTGTAAAAATCTGTAAAACTTTTCAGAAGTTTACCATTTAAGTATATATGAGCATGTCTAGATATGCATGAAAAGACATACATAAAATAAAACATAGAAATCTGCACGTATACATACATACATACATACATACATACATACATACATACAAAAGTACCTTGGATCTAGGTTAGAAACCGGCTCTTTCTCTATTCTCTTTACTCTTTTATTTGTTTCAGTCATTTGACTGCAGCTGGAGCACCACCTTTAGTCGAACAAATCGACCTCAGAACTCATTCTTTGTAAGCCTAGTACTTATGCTATAGGTTTCTTTTGCTGAACCGCTAAGTTACGGGGACGTAAACACACCAGTGGCAAGAAATCTTGAAATAAAACTGAATAACGACATACATACATACAAAAATACCCTGGATCTAGGTTAGAAACCGGCTCATTAGAAGCAGCTCAAAATACACAACACCTTTGTAATCCCACCAAATCGAAAGCATGACTGTTTTTGATGCAATTCAGCTTTCGATGTGGTTTCTGCTGGTTCATTACGCTTGGACCATGATCGTTTTCAGTTGTTTTTATTTTAGACAATCCGAATTTCATCACCAGTGATGATTCGTTTCAAAAAAAGGTCGATTTCATTGCATTTGAGATGCATATCGCAAATATCGATTCGTTGTGTTAAGTGAATTTCTTTCAATTTATGTGGAACCCAAATATCGAGCTTTTTTAACGAGTCCAAGACATTTTAAATGATTTTCAATTGTTGTGGGTGATACATTTAACCTCTCTGCAATCTCTCACACAGTTATATGACAATCAGATTCAATTATGGCTTTGATTTGGTCATCATTAACTTCAGTAGGTTGACCAGAACGTTGGTCATCTTTGAATGAAAAATCTCCAGAACGGAATTTTTAAACCGTTTCTGATATGTGTATTCTGTTAAGCAATTAACACCATAAACTTCACACATCTCTTTGTGAGCCTCAGCGACTTTCTTGTCTTTACGGAAATAAAAAAGCAAAATATGGCGAAAATGTTCGTTTTGCACTCCATGTTAAAATTGTTAATATAAAGCATTCTGCATCCCATAACCCAGCCAACATCTCTGAGACCAATTGCTAGCGTAAATAGTTCCTGTAATGCATAAACCATGACTTACGAAGCAGAAGTTAACTCAATATATTTGAAACTTATTACAACTTAATACGCTGTACTGAACTAACAGGTGTAAACAAAATTACGTGCAATTTGCTTGTAAAGTAAGCTAAAAGTAACGGCTATCAAATGTCAAAAGGAAAAAAATCATAACATTGACAACAGTCATTAGAAAAAACGTAACTCTTTTTGCGAAAAACGAAATTACTTTCTTGCCAACCCAATATATATATATTGGGTTTATTTCCTCGTGTTCCGTTTTGTTGCAGAGCATAGGCTCGAAACGTAAAAGACTTTCTCACCTTCCCGAGCGTCAAACTAATACACGTGCTTGTTGTTTATACACCTGCTTGTTGTTTAT
>NC_068981.1:54946662-54951953 GCF_001194135.2 Octopus bimaculoides | reverse complement strand
ATTCGAGAGTTTGGGAAAATAAAACAATCCTGATAGTCACCAGAATAGCTTGTAGAAAAACTGTGGAAGAAGCACCACCATGTTTTACCTACCAACCTTTCTTATGAGAGCCGAGGTTGGTCTTTGCCAACTCTTGTGTACGAGACCGCTTGGTTAAATCGACTGAAATCTATGTATAATACTATATTATATAATTCGTGTGTGTGTGTGCGTGTGTGTGTATGTGTGCGTGTGAGCGTGTGTGTGTGTGTGTGTGTGTATGTGTGTGTGTGCGTGTGTGTATGTGTGTGTATGTGTGTGTGTGTGTGTGTGTGAGTGATGTATTTTCTTTGAGATTTTTGCTAACGCAAAACTCCATTAGTTTTATTAGTTGTCTTATATATAATCCATTTAAGCTTCTTATATGTCACAGTGTTTTAATCAAATCAGTATTAGCTACAAATGCTGTTACCAGTTGAACCCTAAATGTGTTATATGTGTTTTAATCAAAACAATATGTACATATCTAAGATGTAATTAACTTCAATATCACAAATTACAAGGCGGAATGGTTAAGAAGTTTATTTCGCAACCATGACGTCCTGCGTTCGATTCCATCGCGTATTATTTTAGGTATCTGCTTTTTATCACATAAAAATGGCTAGACGGAAACTATATAGAAGCCTATAGGATTGTGGCAATACATCATACTACTTCTACTTGATAATTACGTCAACAATACACGTGTCTGTGGAATACTCAGTCACATGGCTCTCTAATTCAGTACGTAGATCCTCCAGCTGATGTGTGTGTTTGCTGTTTTGAATACACGACTGCATTATAGTTTTATCCTTTTTATTTTCACAGTTTGTTTACAAAGGCAAAGTTCGTAAATTTATCGTTAATGTTTTTAAGCCATCATAGTCTCATCTTCAGAATGAAGTCATATTGGCGGGTGTTACTACTACTATATAGCAGACAGAATCAATAGGATTAGTGTAGACAATTTAAATTTTGAACGTTACATTTATATATTATTGGTATTTATTCTTGTTTGACTAGTGTATGTTGTGTGTGTTCATTTTGCTGTACATTTTCCCATCTACTCTCTGTGCACCGGCTTACAAAGCTCTTACAAAAAGGAATATTTATGAAGTAGTACATCATACACCATAAACAACTAGATTGTAAAACGTTATTGGACAACACATCTATACAAAATTCTCCACAAAATAGACGATTAATGATGCAAACAATACGTATAGCACCGCAACGCTCTGAAATATTCTATGATCTTCAATACTAAAATAACTAAAGTAATATGTGGTCTTCACAGGACTTTTGATTTAGTTTTTAAAGCAAAAGACGAGATGACAGAGTGTTTTTTGATGAGTGCCGTAACCGCTGCTTTGCCTGTTTCCATGCAAAGATATAGCAAACATTGCATACTGGGTTTGCAAATTGGGATTAGCTCTGGTTTTCTGTTCATTAATGTGCAATGTTTTGTGGTGCGATATTTCTCTATCAAACCAAACTTGGATCATTTTGAATAATTACTGAATGGGATGTCTATGTACAAGAAAGATCTTGTGTTGTCAGTAGATTCCTCTTTATTATTTCCACCAGATTTGCTTGGAGAACGATGCAGGACTCTATTTCTCACAGTGTTTGAAAGTTCATGTATTATAAGCCAATTCTTGAATAAGTTTTCAGGTAAGCCGATGTTAAGACACAGTTATAATGATTAATGCAATTTCTAAAGCAGTGGTTATCCAAGGACACTACTCAGTTTTTGCTCAATTACAAACATCTCTCCTTTGATTTGTACTATTTTTGTGTAGTTTGTGCTATTTAATCAGGGAAAGAAATTGTTTAGTCATGTAAGTAAAAACGTTCTTATTGAACGGTGGGTTTAACCAGATTGTATCTCTTTCCATGTTGAGGGACTATATTGTTTGTGGTCTGTATGCTAATGAGTTTTGATGTGTCTATGTTTTGATGTGTCTAGAGGTAGTTGTTCTCGGCTCTGTGAACTGTTGCTTCGTTGGAAAATTGCTTACGTGGTCATTTATTTTTATAGATATTTGCTTAATAACTCAGAGGGGTGTATATTTACATTATATATGAACCTGAATGTATATTTAGAGGCTGGTCACCAGATTTCATACCAAATTTAAATTTGACGTTGTATCTAAGAAGGCGGCTGATACTAGGTTGCTTACTCCAGTCATTTTCACATATTTTGCTCGATGCTTTGATTATATTCTTCAGTGTATTAGTTGCACGTCCATTACGAATTTTCAAAACTATCAAGCTTTAGTCATTATACAGTCCAACGTTAGTGTTCTTGCCTTTCTGTTCAATCAAGAGGAATAGTCCTATGGCTTCACACATCTCTGCACCGATGTGGTTACCCGTTGAAACATCGAACGTCTTACCATATTTTTACCTAGTATTCATTGTAATCTAAAAAAATAAACATCAAGAGTGTGCTATAATTTCAAGCTCATTTGGTATTTTTGGAATGTGCTCGGATACGAACAGTACCGCTTTATAAAAGATTTTTTGTTGATAAACGGGTAGTCACGCAAGAATATGAATATGAGAAATCATTATGGAATAGATTCCAACATTTATTTTATATACCAATACATATGCAGGCACACACACATATATGGTCGCACATAAGCACACACAAAGAGGTATATTTATTGCGCTGATTGATATATGAATATGATATTAAGTTGTTTACAACAAATATAAAATTAAGAGAATACACGCACACATACACACATACAGTCGTGCACCATATACGTTGTAATCTTTTTCCCTCTCGTATATTTATTGTAAACAACTTAATACCATTCGGATACATGATATAAGGAAATCGCCTTATATTTCTCTGTGTATACATGTATGGATATATCCATGAGCGTCTGCATTTATGTTTATATATAAAATAAATGTAGCGTTCTATTCCCTAATGATTTCTCCCAAGGCCGCCACTATGTAAAGAATGAATACAGTGGTTTGAATCAATCCTAGTACATTACTGATACTTATATTATAGATTCTGGAGAATGTAAAACAAAGTCGAACTAGACGAGATTTGAACTCAGAATAAAACAGCAATGAAACTAAATACTCTATGGAGGTTGAACTAGTAGACATTCAGTCTACTGGTTCATCCTCCATTACTCTAAATATTCAATAAATATAGCATAAGTTATTTAGCTGCTGATAATCCTGTCATTTGCTACACATGACTTCAGATTTCTTTCTTACAGTATTAGTTTGCAACATATGTTTTAAAGGTTTGTGTATGTGTGAATGCATGTATGAATGTATATTTATGCATATGTGTATGTGTGTGTGTCTGTGTGTATGCTTCTTTGAGATTTATTTTAAGTCTCTCCTTTGCAGGTCACTAACAAATTTGCAAGGCTCTTTTATTTAAGTAATGCATCTCTTGGGGTTTGTAGTTACCTGGATTAGTTTGTGTACGTAATGTATGTATGTGTGCGCGTTCCATGTATATGTGTGCGTGTGTGGGTAAGCTTGCATTCGTGGATGTGGATGTTACTACAGACAAGTGTGTAGGTTTCATTATTATGCATACAAAGGGAATATATGATTGTGTGCATATGTTCTTCTCAGGAACGTCAGATGAAGAACCCCTGAAATGTTTAACAAATTTTTACTGTTCCTCTAATACACTGTATCTGGAGAATACGAATTAATTTACTCAGTTCTTTTTCTTTTTCTGGAGGACCCAAGCACTTCCAGGTTTCTATGCAGATTTGTTGTTACGCAGTTCAGTGCATCTGTGATAATAGAAACAAATGAAGATCTATAAACTCGATTTAGGGATTGTAGGTTTTTCATCTGTTCTTTATGGATGTTTTCTTCTCCAATTTTTGAAGACATTCACATCCGTTGGTTAACCGATTTTTACAATGGTGCACAACTTTTGCTCCCTATCCCATATAACATATCTGGCCTGTTATGCTTACACCTCGTTTTTATTGGAATATTCCACTAGTATTGTTTATTTTTAAGGGTGTGGATACTTTCTGGTTCCAGCATGCTTTTGGTATGACCGTCTGGACAATCCTCCCAGCTTATAGCACTGTAGACTGTCCTAGCGATAATGTCATGTCTCGTGGGAAGAAAATATCTTGCGGACAGCTACTGATTTCTTGAACAGCTAGTGATTTCTTCTTCACCGGTTTCTGTTACATCCTGGAAGCTTAGAAGCATTTTTATCTCTTTTGTTGATCAGGTATTTAGTAACAATCACCTGTTCTTGGATACTAAAAGCATAATCTTCTAGGTGAAATGTGATGTATTTGCCAAAGGCCAGAAAGGCTGCTAGCCTTGTGAAGGTTTCAGGCATTCTCTAGCTTGCAGAATATGAACCCATATATAACTTTCTGCTAGTACGATGAGCATTTCTCTTTTGAGTCTCTGTTGAAATAACTCAATCCTGCCAGTTATTGTTCCCATAGAGCAGCTGTAAACTTGGACTGCCCGTTCAGGAGCTCTTCGCTTAAACTCATTGATATTATTCCCTTCACTGTTGAATAAACACATGACAGATTTATTTCTCTCTTTGCTGTTCAGTAGATATTGTCTAAGTGACATGATGCAAAACTCAAAGATAGTCTGACCTGATCATATTCCTATAATTCCATCTCTCTGTTTAACAGAGTTCTTGTAGATGTCACCGTTGATATGGAAATAACCAGTCATTGTTATTATCTTCCTATTCCTGATGTCTAAGATGTGGGTTTCTCCAAGTGTCCGGTCTAATATCCCAAATGGCGATGCTATCACCGGATCTGCAAATGCATTGTTGAATATAGTTTTATTGAATGCAGACAGTTCTGGCTTTCATACATTCCGAAGTCTGCTGAAGTATTCTTTTTGTCTCTATAGTTTTACTCTCAGGACCAATTTATGTAATATCCCCGTTGACTCGAAAGTATTTGTTACATTCATCATTCGTGATACGAGAGATAGACAGGCCGTTGATATCCACATTCCTTATTTTGTTAATATGTATGTATGTATGTATGTATGTATGTATGTATGTATGTGTGTGTGTATGTATGCGTGTATGCAGGAGTGGCTGTGTGGTAAGTAGCTTGCTTACCAACCACTTGGTCCCGGCTTCAGTCCCACTGCGTGGCACCTTGAGCAAGTGTCTTCTACTATATCCTCGGGCCGACCGAAGCCTTGTTTGTGGATTTGGTACACGGAAACTGAAAGAAGACCGTTGTATGTATATATATATATATATATATATATAT
>NC_068981.1:54927681-54946412 GCF_001194135.2 Octopus bimaculoides | reverse complement strand
TATTGGTAGAAAAGACAACAAAAGAAAGAAAGAGACCTCTATATTATGTAAATAGAGAAATTTATCTGTAAATAATATGTGACAGTTATTCGGTCACATATTATTAAAGATATATATACTTGGAAATGGATGCGTGGCGTTCGATCATATAATAATATAAATAATATATAAATATATGCACATATCTATACATATATGTACATACCTACATCTATAGGTATACATACATGGGTACAGAACATCAAGAAAAACGTTAAACACAATGAGAAACGAAAGCATAAAAAGGAAAACACAAAACGAACTTTTTTAGAACAACGAAAAATACAGAGAAACGAGACATGTAACATAAAGAGTATGTCCCTTCGTCAGTTGTCCCTGTTCCATCTACTCAGCGTTTGGAAGGCAAGGACAATACACGCCTTCGTTGGAACAGTCCTTCCCGCAAAGCAAATTAAATAAAATTTGGAATTTTTTGCGGAGGGTGAAAGTGTTAACAAGAACAGGACAGTAAGAACAAGACAGTGAGAACAAGACAGTAAAAACAAACAGTGAGGGCTGTTAAGCCAAGACGATAGAAAAATCATTATTTTGAACACTGTCTTGTTCTCATAACACAGCCTTAAGAACTTTAATCGTTTCCGTTTGTCTTGAAAGGGCAATGTCCACTTTGAGAAATAAACGTTCAATAACATGTGAAAATTTACAACAAAGAGATTATCTACATCGTGCGAGATAATTCGATAAATTTGTTTGCATGTATATTCTGCAGACAAACATTTCTAAACTCGTGTCATAATGATACAGAGATTGGTTTGCAAATGGATTCGGAGTTTTAGCAAAATTGGCTCAGATTAATCACTTCAGAACATTGGATATCGTTATAGAGATTAGATGATGGGTTATAACTTTCAGTAAATGATGCAACTCAATGAATTAGAATGATTTTTTTTTTAATATTGAGTCAAAATTTTTGTTGTTTAACAGCAGGCGATGCCTAGCAGAGCAGACATTTGAGCAAACGTGTTTGGGACATGCAGAGCCGTTTCGTCCTTCTTTGAGATTCGTCTATTTAGGATAACATTCCTCTATCAAGATAGTACTATGATGTTTGAAGGATATATGGTTGCTAATTATCGCAGGTCATGCAATGATGTATAGGTTTTCTGTTGGCTTGCATTAAGTCAAAGTATCCATTAAAGCGAACTGATGCATGGAAAGGCAAAATACTTCTTTGGCATATAACAATAATGTTGCCATACGCTCGCTGTTCCTAATAGAGATGCTACAAATTCTTCATACACATAGGTATAGATCATTTTGAAAATAAAAGAGAATAATATTTATCTTTCATAATTGCCATATTGATATTTGTCAATTGGAAATGTGTCTGTGAATGATGAGTTTCCTTTTTCACTTTCACCACTGCTAGTAGCATAAATATTTATGCATTTGCATGTGCGTGCACCAGTGAAATTAAGAAGAAAAAAAAAGCTCTCAAAGCTACACCAATGAAATAGAAATCTAGAAACGTTTCTGTAAACGGTGGAAGACATTTAACTCATCCTTAAAATAACATCTTTCATGTTCAGTACTTATTTCTTACCCTAATTCTACTGACAGTGTTTTCTCTACTTCTAAAAGTGGAGAAAAGAAAATACATATGTATATACGTGTGTATGTACTCAAATACATATACGCAAGCACTTGATAGAACAATGGATCGCGAGCTACCAGCAGAGGCGGAAGTGAGAAGGACAATATACATCATATACTATCCCAGTGTCAAAGTATGTTGATAGGAAAAGTCTAAATAAACGAAGAAACCAAACGATGACGGCACGTTGAGATAAATCAGTGATCAGTACAATGTCAGTACAACTGAACAAATAATACTTTTTTTTTTCTTTCACTTTCAACCCGACTTTGTACGTGCGTGCACATGTGTGTGTTTGTGAGTGCATGTGTGTCTATGTAAACATATAAAGATACAGATTTAGATACACATACAGACATATACATGTATCTTATTTTTATACATTTTTCCCATCTAGTTTATTCTTTTTCTTCAAGGGATTTTTCCGCTTCTCTTTTCTTTCCTGTTTCTTCCGATTAATGTAGCACCCAACATAACAAGTTAAATAAATTCTTTGCTTTCCCTTTTGAGCGACGACTTCACTGCTAAGTTATTCAATGTTACTGTTTAAACTTCATAAATTTCACGTCTCCAAACAATTAAAATACACTCCGAGCTGGCAAACGTTTGAGGCTATCAAACAGTTTATTTAGAATTTTGCTGTTCATCCAAGTTATAAACCATGATAGACGGATGTTATGAAAATACAATTTTACATTCAACATCTACGACAGATGTAGTAGAGTTTGTTTGGTTGAACCACCTGGAGAAGTATACCACTGGGTATAAACAATATTTTTTTTTACTTTTCTTTATAGAATACATTGAATACATAAACATTCAAATCGGAGAAAACAAACCAATGATTCTTCACCGAAAACTAGTTGTTCAAGCATGCAAATGAACACTAGATAAGCATAACAGTTTCTTTTTGTTATGAGATCAAACCTCCCTGGAATTGATTTTGTTTTTCAATCTCAAGTCCTTACATGTAGCTTGAGGTAGGCAGATTTACCTAAATGAATGCCAAGTAATCTAATCCAACTGTGGTGGAGAGACGCTAACTTCTCTCGAGCATACCCAAGTTGGTGGAGAATAAGAGGTCAAAGATTGATTTAATGTCACATAGTCGCTCCACCAAGCAGGTCTCTTGGTTGTTCGACGCATGCCTCCGCCACCAAGAACGGATAGGTCACAATTAAGGTTTAGGGTCAGACCAACCTGAGATTAATCAATTTATAATAGTTTTAGTGAACATTTTCTAAAATTTTTCAGGAATAAAGGAATTACAAAATCCGATTCAGCGTCAAAAATTACATCAATATACCAAATTTGAAAATTACTACTTAATTTTAAGATTTCAAAACTGTAACAAGCAACAGAAAAAAACCCACAAGTTTTTTTCTGTCAGATAAAATAATGCAAAGTAAATTTTCGAACAAACATAGAAACAATTTAAAAAGTACTTGTAGTAATTTTAAGCAGACGATACCTTGGCTTGTTACTATGGATACCAATTTGTCTGTGGCTTTCAATTTGCTAAGATTACCCAAAATTTGCAAACTTAAAAAAGCTATTAACTTTTTATTTATTAATTAATGGCAAAAATGAATTTCATCTCCATAATTAGTGTACAAAACTAAATCAGTTGCCAAATTTGAAAACAATTGGAACGAAATCTTTAAAAAAATTGAAACAGTAAAGTTCCCACGAATTTAATGATTATAAACGTATCAAGAGTTGTAAGCCAGGGAGACGGTAATTGAACAGTGCAGGGCTAATTTGAAAGCACGTTCAGATTAGCTGGAAGAAATAGTTTGAACTGCGACACTTTACAGAGTCCTAGTGCGTTTCGTTTCATTTTATCGTGTCAGTTTTTTTTTACAACTTGCTTGTAAAATTTTAGTTCCATGAGGAAATTATTTACAGAAGACTAAGACTAGAAGAGAAGAAAAACAGAAATTAGAAATTTAAGTCCTTTACTCAGCAGTGGGAAAGTAGTAACTTATTTGATTGATTGTTTAATATAACTTGTATTAAATATGTAGCTAGAGTGATAAATAGATCACGATAGCAAATTGTAGAGTTGAGAGGCAAAATGAGTAATATTTGATTTCTCGTTATTTTCTCCCTACCTGTTTGAAATCATTACATTGCAAGTTTTGCATCATAATTTGAACTGTTGCACCATCTTTGGAATTAGAAACTGGTGATCATTGTTATTCTTGAAGTTGAGAGAATTTAAAACAAAAGTGACAAGTACTTTTTTTTTCAATAAACCTTTCCTCGACTTCGATTCGATTGTAATTCAGGTTGCTAACAAAATATGTGGATAATTTTTGGTGCTTAACAATCAATATTCTTATCTCTATTTGATTCCAAATCAATATTTTTCTCACACTGATATCTAATTTGATCATTTTCAAGTTTCAAAAAGTGATGTCTAAAATGAGGTACAATGAGTAATGACTAATTTCAACAATTCGATTCTACGACTGACTCCCCTATACAATATCCACTCCTTCACCGTGTCTCTTGATAGCATACTAGGTTTCGGATGTAATTTTGTGATGATTTCATAGAGCTGAAAGAGAAATGTCATGAGGCCCAAAAATAAGGAAGGAAATAGCAGTTGCGAGGATCATGTTCTTTCTAGAAGCATTTAGTGATGCAAAAGAGTTAAAATGGCAATTACCGGAAATTCAAGAGTTGAATTAAATAAATAAACAGGTTACGGACTTAATTACCGAGGACTTAACTTCCACTTTAATGTTCAATCCCACCGATAATGTTTCTCTAATAAGTTATGGGAAGTTTTGTGAAACCAGTGAACGTTTGAGCTTCTTTGATAGAAACAGTACATTGACCTTGTCAGAAATAAGAAAGAAAAAGATAACATCCACCATAATAACACAACCAGCAACATGGTTTTATGAAGTTGTATATTAGATAGATTTAACACAGATAAAGGGAGGCTTCATTAAAACTGTTGACATCTCCCAAATGTATTCATATTCCAGCAAGAAAAGGTATTTTTACGCTACGATACCTAACAACAGTTCAATAGGTCCAAATATTATTCGCTATATGGAGCCACCCTTCGCCATGCGATAGTGTTGTTAATAAAAATGTGATTTCGAATTTTGGCACAAGGCCAGCAATTTCGAGGAAGGAGATAAGTCTATTACAACGACCCCGGTGTTTAACTGGTACTTATTGTATACCCGGATATGATGAAAGGCAAAGTGGACCTCGGCGGAATTTGAACTCAGAATTGTGTGACATGCTAACCATTCTGCCAGCTCGCTGCCTTTGTGTTGTTAATAATAATAATAATAATAATAATAATAATAATAATGGTTTCTCTGGCTTTGTACTAAATTTGGAACCAATAATATGAATTTTGATTTAGGCAGAAGGCCAGTAGTTTTGAGGGAAGGGGTTAGTCGATTCTATTGACCTCAGTATTTGACTGGTAATTTATTTTATCGACCCTAGAGGAATGAAAGGCAAAGTTGATCACGACAGAGTTTAAACTCAGAATATAAAAAACTGGAACAAATACTGCAAAGCATTTTGCGACGCTCAAGCGATTCTGCCGGCTCAATATTAATAATACTTTCTACTATAGGCTCAAGGCCTGAAATTTTGTGGGGAGGGGACTAGTTGATTTCATCGGCCCCAGTACTTGACTGGTACTTATTTCATCGACCTTGAAAGGATGAAAAGCAGTGTCAACCATGGTGGCATTTGAACTCAGAAGAAATGCCGTCGGCCTAATAATAATCCTTTCTACTAAAGGCACAAGACCTGACATTTTTGGAGAGGAGACTAGTCGACTACATCGACCCCAGTGTTTCACTAGAACTTAATTTATCGACCCCAAAGTGATGAAAGGCAATGTCGACGGAATTTGAACTTAGAACGTAAGGACGGACGAAATGCCACTAAGCATTTTTCTCGGCGTACTAATGATTCTGCCAGTTCGCCGCCTTTGGCCCAATAATAATAATGACAATAATTCTTGTGTGAAGAGGCAAATTAAATGTGCGGCATTATTTCATTGATCTTTTTTTTTTTTTTTTTTTTTTTTTTGATCCCTGAGGGTTGAAGGACAAAATCGAGACCAGAAAAGTTTGAACTCAGAACGCAAATTAGTAAAACTTCACCCACATTGTTACTGTATCTCTTTAATCGCCCTATCGGCTGTAACTGACATAAGTACTGGGCCACACATCGTTTTTGATTTTTAGTCAATTAAATCGACATCAGTTTTTAACTTGCTCTCATTTTATTTACTTGGAATGATGGCTGGATTTGGAACTCCCGGCGCTCCACCGATTTTATTATTCACTACCAAGGTTCTACTCCAAGGTTCTACTATGAATCCTTCTAAAACTAACCGATTCTAATTTGATTTTTCTATTTAATCCCACCCACATTATATTGTTTATCGCAATCCTTTAATTTCCTGCTTAACTAAATTAAACTGTAGGCTTTCCATGCTTGAAAACAACGGGATCAGTTCCTAGTAATCAGGTCCCGAGTTGATCCTGAGTTGTCCTGAGTTGATCGTAATAATCACAAAGTGTTTTTAGTGTGTTTAGTCAGCTGTTAGAAAATGTGGACACCCTACCCTACCCCTATTCACATTAGTGCCTTCGATAAATGTTGATGTATGAAGTTTAACACATTCTTCTCTTTCCACTACACCACACAATTTCAGTATACTTCTATGAAGTCATACCAGTCTCCTATTAATATGAACGAGTGGGATGTACCCAAGAATACTTCCGGTTGACTAGTCATCTGTTCAGTGTCGATACATCGAGTTGACTTGATTAAAGATTGTACAGTTTGCTAATTTAGAGAAACAGAAACCGTTTTAGTTATGGTAGAAGAGGCAACAAAAAATTATTCTGTCAGTGCTTGTAGGTTGTTGAGGCAAGTTTTGCTAATCAGTTGGATGACCTTTCTGGATATCTAGCCTAGGATGTTTGTGAATGCAGTACACAATATATTTGTCCATGTATTTGAGCAGTATTTCAATGTGGAATGCACTTAAAAAAGTATTGACAAATTATCAGAGTTAAAGTCTTCAAATCTGAGGTGCAATACAGTCGACTTTTATTGATCTCAGTATTTGACGGATACATATTTTATCGAACCATGAATAATAAGAAGCGGAATTGATCTCAATAGGATTTGAACTCAGAATCGGAAGGGAAGCAAGAAAATACCGCAAAAACAGTTCATACGGTTGCCATCGTCACAACAGTAACCGAATTCAAAAGTATTCCTGCTTTCATGTCAGAAGGAAATAACAATTAACACAAATTCTTTTCTAAATAGGAAAGACATAAAACATTTCAGTTCTTTTCCTCAACCTTAGTACAGCAAACTAAAATAAACAAAATAAATATAACTACGATAGAGAAAACAAATATGATAATTCAAATAAGAGCTGCCCGAAGGCACGTCTTTCCGCAATAAATCAAGTAACAATAACAATAATAATGAAGAAGATTTCTAAACCTTGCCACAACCCCAAATCTCTCCAGTTCTGCCATTCGGCACTCAATAAATAACAATAATTACAAAAGAAGACAAAACGTCCTCGTTTTGAGGGAGGGAAAGTCGATTATCGTCCCCATTATTCAACGCTAGATGATGAAAGGCAAAGTCGACCTCGGCAGAATTTTAACACGGAACATAAAGCTGAAAGAAATACCACTAAGCATTATATCTATGATCCAGCATCATTTGCTTACCATCTCAATTAACACTATATCTGGTTTCTTATTCTCTATCTCATGATCGCACTGAATCATAAAATCCCATAGGATCGTTGCATAATCATTTTCGATGATGCCTTCGGGTTTATGTCCGTACCACTTTTTTGTTCTGTCAAGTCCATACTTGTTGCAAAGTGTCCAATGGACAATCCTTGTTATTTTGTCATGACGTCTCTTATATTCTCTCTGGGCTAGTGGCGTACATTGACTGGCTATATACCATACGGTTTCCCCATTTTGCCCACAAATTCTGCACTTATCACTTTCTAATGTGTTGTTTATTCTGTATTTGATGTAATTGGCTCTTAATGCTTGCTCTTGGGCAGCAGAGATTAGAGCCACTGTTTCCGGTTTTAGACCATTTTTAGTCATCCATAGCCATCATTTTTCTCTGTCTTATCTTCAACATCCCTATGAAATTGTTCCTGCATTCTTTTCTTTATCCACCTATTTTCAGTTTCATTCATTTTCAAGTCCTTGTACAGTGCTTTATCTTTGTAATCTTCTATCCTACACAAGCCTGAACTTCTTACTATATACATATATTATTATTTTTTCTATCAGTAATTAAAAATAGAACAAGGTGATTTGGTTCTTTTCAAGGCTAAAGTCAGCACTCTTATTAATCGCTAGTAGTAGTAAAACACATTTGACCTCCGCTGACCCCAAGGGGGTGAGTCCTGTTTTGTCTTCTTATCGCACATGGATGCCCATTGCTGATCTCCTCACCATCTGCCGAATGTATTTACAGACCTGTAGAATTTGGTCTATTCACCAAGCTAATTCTCTTCCTTCTACTATTCCCTTCAACCCTCACATATTCAAGTACAAGACAAAAGTTGAAACTAAACATTTAATAATACCTTTTAATAATAAATGGAAATAATAATAATAATAATAATAATAATAATAATAATAATAATAATAATAATAATAATAATAACAATAATGATAATAATTTAGCCAAAACTCATGTCGGATCAGAGGAAATATTAACAATGACAAATAGTAAAAAAATGAAAATAATAATAGCAGTGATGATGATAATAATAATGAAAGGAAGAAGTTGGAACCTCCCCAAGTCCTGGTTGGTGGTACATTTAGTGATGGTGTCAATAAAAACACTGGTAATTGCGCAACCTGATAATCGCTACCTCATATGAGTGATAATAAAACAAAATATTGTGAATAACTGTGGTAATGAAACTCAAGCCCTTGATGATGACAATGTTGCATCCGGTAGGCTCAGAGATACTGGTCCGACTCCAGCCTATCGTTATCCATCAAGGGAACAGCACACACGGCGTAGATGTAACAAACAAGTCAATGATATGGTCATGGAGTATTACTACCTGAGCAACCCTGTAGACGTAAATGGTGTTCATATTAGGGGATACCGACAACGTATGTATGATCAATGGAGAGAAAGAGGATTGTTTCAACTCACAGAACAGAGATTATGTGATGAAGCTAGAGCAATAAGAAACAATCGCTGGTTCACAGGAGTAGAGCTCGAACCTATCAAAAGATGGGTACTGGAAAACAGAAGCAGAGGAAACGACGAAAATACAGTTCCAACTGATAAAAGTAATCTCACAACAGAAAACAGGTGAAATCTCTAATAAACCACAAGAAAGAAACAGTGATAGCTTGCTAGATGAGAGATATATAAATGGTTT
The DNA here is from genome assembly GCF_001194135.2 of Octopus bimaculoides. Lineage (NCBI taxonomy): Eukaryota > Metazoa > Mollusca > Cephalopoda > Octopoda > Octopodidae > Octopus > Octopus bimaculoides. The sequence continues at coordinate 54,937,305 of NC_068981.1, read as the reverse complement.
GAAAGAAAACAATAAAACTAATGGTGATATGACAGCTGAGCAAAAGGCAATCTACGACAGAAAAAAGGCAGGGCTACAGGAGAACGATAGCGATACTATTTGCAACCTTAAAAAAGGTTGATCGATGGAAATTGAACCAAGAAACGAAAAATGTGAATGAAATTCTGAAATACATCAGAACAAAAAAAAATCACAGAAACAAATAATTTCATCAAAGCAGCAAGTATTGTTGTAGCAGAAAATGTGGGTGTTGATGTCAAGAAAAAGAAATAGAATGAGAGTGACAAACGAAAAATTCCATAGTGGAAAAAAAAAATACAGGCGGGATTAGATATGCTCTCGAAGGACATTTTTGTATTAGACCGAAAATAGAAGAAGGAGCTTAAAAGCGAACAAAAATACAGGGCACTGAACAGGAAATACGATATTGAAAGAAAGAGCCTGAAAGTGGTGATGGAGGAACTGAAACAACAGCGCCTCGTTGCAAAGAAAGCAAAGATGGTAAGATACGACCAAAGAATGAAGGGTTACCACCAGAATAGGTTATTCAGAGTAGATAAGAAGAGATTCTATAAAGAAATAAATGGAGAGTGTACAGATGAAAAGTTGATAGCAGATAATATTGAAAGTCAAAGGTTTGGGAGTGACATCTGAAGCAAAGACAAAGAGCACAAGAAGGATGCTGAATGGTTGCAAGAACTGAAACAAACAGTAGTCTGTCCAAAACAGGCAGCACTAGTCGTTTCAGTTAGAGAAGTGAAGGAAATCAGCAAACAAATGGGCAACTGGAAGGCCCCGGGACCAGACGGAGTTCAAGGTTACTGGAACAAAAGATTTGGTGAATGGCATGCACAAATAGCTGCACATCTCAACATCTTGTTAAATGCCGACCAAGTAACACCAGAGTGGTTGACAATGGGTAGGACAGTGCTGTGCCTGAAAAACATTGGAAAAGGCAATACGGAAATTATTATTATTGTTGTTGTCGTTGTTATTGTAAGGCAGTGAGCTGGCAGAATCGTTAGCATGTCAGACAAAACGCTCAAGAGTATTTCTTTCGATTCAAATGACGCTGAGGTCGATTTTACCTTTCATCCTTTTGGAGGTGATAAAATATATACCTGTTGAGCACTGAGGTCGATTTCATCAATTAGAGAAAGGGAGAATGTTATTAAAAAAAAAAAAACATATATGGTCGTGTATATAAATATCTATGTATAAATATGCATATATAAACATTAAGTGTGGAAGGAAAATATTAACTCTTCATTTATAGTGACAACTAACACTTATACTTAAGGTATAGTTAATCACTGGTTAATATACACTTTCGTTTATGAGAGCAAGACAGAGAAACTTCAATTTTTAAAGATTGTGTAGGCCACTGAGCGGAGGCAAAAACCCTTGCGGTGTTAATTGCGATTTTTTCTGTTCTTAGGTCAACATTGATTTTCATGTTTTTATGTGATAAATGAAGTCCCATTCTAGGAGGGTAGAATGGTGAAAACATTAAAGCCTTGCACTATTTGATCCAGCTTTTGACATTCTGGGTTGAAATCCCGATTCTGTCATAGTCAACTTGGCTGGATTACTAAATTCATTACCCAGTTTATCGTCATCATCTGGTCCTTGGTTGCATTCGGTTGCACTCATTCGAGTCAGATCTCCAGTTTGAGGATGTTGTCCTCTCTCTTATCAATCTGAGGTTTTGTAATGGATCTATGATACCGAGATCAATACCGTCGAGAGTTTTGTACTCATTTACGGCTACACATGGTGGTAAGCCGAGAAAGAGAAACCAAATAGAACGCAACCAACAGCGAAGCAAGCAAATGTAGACAGCGCCATTGATTGACTAGAATAACATTTGAAATGGTGGCGTAGTGCAACACCAGAGGGACTGGTTAAGAAGGTGTATTCAACACTGCAACCGAGTCAGAAGCGGTCCGTTCAATTTTATCACCGGATAATGCTTGTCTCATTTTACACGAGCCGCTGAGGATTGTCCTGAAACTACAATGTGAGGGGTACTATCAGGCAACTTGAGATCCACCGTAAACAAATCCACACCATTGGCATTCCATTCTGGTGATATTTCCTTCAGCAGGAAGAAATTGAAATTCTTGGGCTTGAAAAACAACCGACGTCGACAAAGATATATGTGTGTGCGGGCATATATATATTTGTATATTTGTGTTGAGAGTGAGATACACTTGCGCATTCATATACATATATATAATATAATATATATATATATATATATATATATATGCACACATCCTACGCAAGTGCACAAACACACATGTATACAGCCATGTATACATAATCGTATGCAAATTGCTAGACATTTGGTAGTTACATGGAGGATGTAATGTAAATGTAACAAATTTAGCAGAAAACTCAAAAGATATAGGAAATGCCTACATATCTGAATATTGTATATTATAGGAAACAGAGCTATTAGCGTTTACCATATTAACTGGTCACGTTATACAGACATTGAAACAAATATACACATATATAAATAAACGTGTGCATACATGTGTGTGTGCGTGCGTGCGTGCGTGCGTGTGTGTGTGTGTGTGTGTGTGTGTGTGTGTGTGTGTGTGTGTGTTTTATTAAATATACGACTATCTTCAAGTTTTGTCTTTTATATTCTATACTATTCGTAAGTCGACGAGCTGGCAGAAACGTTAGCCCGACGAGCGAAATGCTTACCGGCATTTCGTCTGTCTTTATGTTCTAAGTTCAAATTACGCCGAGGTCGACTTTGCTTTCCTTCTTTTCGGGGTCGATAAATTAAGTACCAGTTGCGTACTGGAATAGATCTAATCGACTGGTCCCGTCCCCCAAAGTTTCGGGCCTTGTTCCTAGAGTAAATTCTATATTTTCACAATTTGTTTGGAACAGTAGAGTTCCTAAATTCATATCCAACGTTTCTGGGCATTCACAATCTCGTTATCAAAAATTGAATTTGTATACTTAGCGTTTGATATGTTTCTTGGATACAGTTTGAATTCATATAGACTTTTTCATCAAATGTGTTTTTCAACCGCTGCATCATGCGTCAGCAGCCACGTATTTATTTTGGCATCGTGTTACGATATAAGCATGGTGGTTGGCATTCTGTCGGTTACGACGACGAGGGTTCCAGTTGATCCGATCAACGGAACTCCTGCTCGTGAAATTAACGTGGAAGAGGCTGAGCACTCCACAGACACCTGTACCCTTAATGTACTTCTCGGGGAGATTCAGCGTGACACAGAGTGTCACAAGGCTGGCCCTTTGAAATACAGGTACAACAGAAACAGGAAGAAAGAGTGAGAGGGAAAGTTGTGGTGTAAGAGTACAGCAAGGTTCGCCACCATCCCCTGCCAGAATCTCGTGGAACTTTAGGTGTTTTCGCTCAATAAGCACTCACAACGCCCGACTGCGAGTCCGCTGCCCTAACCACTGGGCCATTGCGCCTCCACTGATATAAGCATGATATACATACATGCGAGCGCAAGCACACACACACGTCTGTAAAAAGGAGCAGCTCTTCTTTTCCTCCCAGAAAATGTTATAAGCTTAAGAACGTTTTCGTTCCGCTTCTTTTTTATCAACACCGAGCCAAGTAAGACTATAAATATCTCCAGCATAAAACTGCATAAATATCTACGCGCTTCCGGACCACCATGTACGAAGAGCAATCAATATTGCCTAGTGCAGCTGTCGGCTAGTCGGTACGAAGCAGTCGGTGGCATTCTGACCAGTTGTGTGCCATAACTAATAATATACACCGCGACAACTCCGGAGTGATTTGTTTCGCTTGGATTTGAAGTATACTGTATTTTTTAAATACTCTACGTCTTTAAAAGAACCGTTTCTTTGACAAAGACCTGCAGTCTACAAACGTTTAACAACATAGATACATTGAGTATGTAACATTGATAATCTTTACATTAGAGAACTGCTTCTAAGACAAATTTTGAATTTTGTTTTACTTGTGTGACGCTGATGCACATGAGTAGATAGATTTTCCACTATCTGTACATATTTGAGGCTAAGCGATTCGAGTTCGTCTCGAGCGCGCGATGAGCCTGCTCGTGAAATTAACTGATGAGCTGAAATAACTACTAAAAATCAATATCTGTCGTTCTCGTTTACCTACGGGGCGATTCGTTTCGCCTTGTCTTGAAGTAAATTGTATTTTAAAGGCACTGTCTCTAGAGAAAATACTGCCGCCTAAAAGCGTTTAACAGTACAAAACTATTCTGCCTATATGTCTATGCACACATTTGAATGCAATGTATGCCAGAAGGTTTGCAAATCTAACGGAAGCCTCAAAAGACATTCCACAAAGATCAAAACTTATCTGCAGCACTTGGTGGTCCAAATCGGATATGCAATGTATGTGGGTGCCTTTTCAGAACATTGTCTGGTTTAAAAACCACATCAGATGCCATGATGGTTCTAAGTTGTAGGTATAGGAGGTGGTCAAACTCTGCATAAGGAGTAGACAACCACCACATATATGTGTGTGTGTGTGTGTGTGTGTGTGTGTGTGTGTATGCATGGGCGTGCATGTGCATGGATAGGTGTGTGTGTATATATATATATATATATGTGTGTGTGTGTGTGTGTGTGTGTGTGTGTGTGTGTGTGTGTGTGCGCGACGAGCTTCTTTCAGTTTCTGTCTACCAGATCCACTCACTAGGCTTTGGTCGGCCCAAGGCTATAGTAGATGACACTTCCCTAAGGTGCCAAGCAATGGGACTGAACCCGGAATCATGTGATTGAGAAGCAAGATTCTTACCACACAGCCATGTCTGCGCTTATAAGTGTGTGTGTGTGTGTGTGTGTGTGTGTGTGTGTGTGTTTGTGTGTGTGTGCTTGTACGGGAATAGATGTGTATGAGCAATTCGAAATATTTCGTTACGCTCAAGTAGGTGTATGTTTATAATTGCATATAGATGGTGTTGTTTACAAAATCCGTTAAGAGTTTTGTGCTTTTGAAGCTGGAATCTCCTACTTTGTGTCTGCTTGAATAGTTTGTTTAAGTCGGTCAATCATTTGTAAACATTAGCGACAAAGTAAAAGAAGTGAAAATGTAAGTTAAACGCAACTGGAACTGGAAGAAGAGAAACTTTCCTGAGATCTTGTGACATAAGATGAGAAATGATTAACATCTGGTTTGTTCGTAAGACGGCCAGTAAGTGGAAGATTATCGTTTTAAGTGACAAAATATTAAATCAGGACTTGTGTCATTGGGTTATTTTGTCTATCCGTGCTGTAGCATTGGATTTCATTCGACTCGTTAACCGACCTAAATCTGTTATTTTGTTAGTTTCTTTTACTGTTGCTGGTAAACAACTTTAATAATGAAAAAAAAAGTCGACTTATCCTTTGCTTCACAGACAAAAAGCTCCAAATCAAGCACAACATTTATTCTGAAAAAAAAAAAAAAATATCTGTGTGAGAAGAAAATATACATATAACAGAGCAACAAAACATTTCCATCTTTGGGAAATGTATGATTCAGAAAAGGAAAGTGTGCATTATTGGAAAACAGATTAGCTCCTGGCGAACTAAGTTCGATTCCCGGTTTCGGATTTTAATTGGTGATATTTCACTTTATACTATTAAAACATTTGATGTCGGGCGAAATGCTTAGCAGTATTTCGTCTGGCGTTAGGTTCTGAGTTCAAATTCCGCCGAGGTCGACTTTGCCTTTCATCCTTTCGGGATCGATAAATTAAGTACCAGTTGAGTACCGGGGTCGATCGAATCTACTGGCCCCCTTTCCCAAAAATTTCGGGCCTTGTGCCTAGAGTAGAAAAGAATATTTTTAAGGCGGCGAGCTATCAGAAACGTTAATACGCTTGGTGAAATGCTTAGTGTTACTTCGTCATTACGCTCTGGGTTCAAATTCCGCCGAGATCGACTTTGCCTTTCATCCTTTCAGAGATCGATAAATTAAGTACCAGTTGCGTACTGGGTCGATCTAATCGACTGGCCCCCTCCCCCAAAATTTCGGGCTGTGTGCCTAGAGTAGAAAAGAATACATTTGGAGGTTGCCTGGACATTACTCTTACTATTTCTGTGTCTGAAATCAAGAGGATTATATATGTTAGTGAGTACTGATAATCATAAATGATCGAGCTTAGAATAGAGCGTATTGTTCTGAGTGTGAGAAATAAAATTAAACAGTGGTTGAATTGGTATGGTTTAGGTTGTAGATTTAAAGACTAAATCTAGTACAAATACAATTAGAAATGATAAGAACTAAAAAGGAAGACTCAACACAGTCGTTCGATCTGGCGGAAATAGCGAAAATATATCTCAAAGTAGTCCACTACAATATTTTTAAAAGATCCCTTTCGAAATGTTATAAGCTTATAACATTTTCCGGGAGGGAAAGAAGAACTGCTCTCTTTTACAGATATGTGTGTGTGTGTGTGTGTGTGTGTGTGTGTGTGTGTGTGTGTGTGTGCGCGCGCGCCTGTGTACTTGCAAGCGCATGTATGAATGTATATCTTGCTTATATCGCAATACGATGCCAAAACCAATACGTGACTGCTGATACAACGGTTGAAAACAAAACATTTGGTGAGAAAATCTATATGAATTCAAACAATATATAAGAAACAAAACAAACGCTAAATATACAAATTCAATTCTTGGTAATGAGATTGTGATGGTCTAGAAACGTTTTTAAAAAATCACAGATATACAGTGACTGGAAAAAGACAGTTGGCAAACACTTTTCTATAATGAATTTAGCATTTATTTTGATAAACCATACAAATCAACCTTATTTTGTGCTTTGCTGAAAATGTCACTCTGGATCTCCACAACGGTGTTAAAACGGTGACCTTTGAGCTGCATTTTTATCTTGGGGAAGAAGTAGAAGTCTGCTGGTGCTAAATCTAGCGAATAGGGCAGGTGCGGAAGCGATACCATGTTATTTTTGGCGAGAAACTCACGAGTGAGGGGAGCTTGGTGACAGGGTGAATTGTCTTCGAAAAGAATCCTGTTCTTCGCGCTCCATAGGTCCGGTTGCTTTCACCGAGCGTCCTCCTCAAACGCTTCAAAACATCACAGTAGAACCCTTAATTGATGGTATGGCCCTGGGGGACGAATTCTTGATGCACAAAACCACATTTCCGGGGTTGAAGCTCCTGGAAGATCTTCAAGATTGCTCATCGTCTTCCAGGGACGTTCTTTCGCTTTTGAAGCGTCCGTGCCACTCGAAACATTGCGTAAGACCTATTGCCTCGTCACCGAAAGCTTGCTAAAGCATGCTCAATGTCTCTGTAGCAGACTTCTTAAGTTTAACGCAAAATTTCACGTTGGTTCTTTATCCATGGCAAAATCGCAGACTACAGCATACACGTGATCACAAAAGCACAAATTTCACAACTTGCGAAGTAAACACAGCGATAGCACTCGGCACACTGCTTCATGAAGTTCACTGCTAGCTCTCACTGCACACGCAACCGTATGCTTCCATTTGTCGGTGCGCTACAGAACTAGTCCGAGAACATTTTGATACCACCTCGTATATATATATATATATATATATAACTACACACGCACACATTGTACACACACAAAACACGTTTGAAGAGCTAGTGTTAACTGAAATGCATAACCGTCTCTAACGAACCACTTTATTTAAAATACAACATTATTCTCGGCGTCTAACGCCGTCATGTGTCCTTTCACAGCCTTCAGATCACTCTCTCTCTCTCTCTCTCTCTCTCTCTCTCTCTATCTATCTATCTATCTCTCTGTATGTGTGTGTTTGTGTATGTGTTATTTGTGTTCATATGATACACATAAAATCTTGAAATTAGAGATAAAAGTCTACTTTCAAAGAAAATTGACAATTATTAGTAAATTTAATAATGCTTCGACATCTGATGGATGCTGATAAAAGGACTTATGGGAGGGATGTTGCGAGAATGTCTTTAGTCTGTTGCAGATATAAAACAATTATAGAGAAAGAAGGCCTGCAGCCGTAAGTTCAGTCTGACAAGAAAAGATAACTTCAAAATTCATTCGATGTTACTATTTACGGCTACTATGGCTCTCTCTCTTTCCCCCCCTCTCTCTCTCTAATATAAATATATATATGTGAATACATACATACATACATACATAGATATACATACATACATATATATATGTGTGTGTGTGTGTGTGTGTGTGTGTGTGTGTGTGTGTGTGTGTGTGTGTGTGTGTGTGTGTGTGTGTGTGTGTTATTTTAAAATCTTTTCCCCAATTGAGGAAACCAAGATTCCAACCAAGAAACAAAAGTTTTTCATTAGAATTTAGGCAGCATTGATATGGAGCCATCTCTATGTATTGTATGTCTATATGTATGCATAAATATTTTCTACTGTGTAAACAGACATAGCTCAGCACGATCTTTTGCTAATCCGCAGAAAGTTTTTCACCTAATGTTTTCTTATGTTAAAACTGTTCGGCTTTCCTGGGTGTATATCTCTGATTACCAGTCAAGAAATACTTCGCTTCGCAAGAAGCTCCCTTCCGAATCTCTAAATGTTATTTATCTCGTGTATTCGGACTGAATCTACAGATGCACTTCATCACTTCTATATGTAACCGAAAATCAAATATCTTCCTAGTGCTTTCCTATCGTGAATTTTTCTTATCACGATTTAGAGGTATCATCATTGATATTGTGTGTTTGTCCTAATGCAAGAATAATATTTACTTAGGATTTCTCTTAGTCGCACTGCATCCAGGTTAAACTTCTTATTCTCACTCCGGATTTTTCCAAAAGAAATTCATTTATTTCTGAGAAACTCCCTATAATTTTTATTGGTTATTCTCTTTCCTCATATCTTTGTAGAATGCTGAGCGCATTTCTTAATTATTTCTCTTTTAATTACTTTATTTTGATGTTAGAGTTTCTCTTTGATATCTTTTAACTCTTGTTTGCCGCTAAGCAGTTTGTAGTCGTATCCTCTTTTTACTTTTTCCAAGCATTTTCTTTTTTATAGTTTTTATATTTATGGTGGCTAGATATGTAATTATTAATATGCTCTCGTGCTAAGCGTAGCTTTCTGTAGATCAATCTCGTTTGCCGTCTTTTAAATATATATCGACATTTCTTTATTGTCTTGCTTTTGTTTACTTTATTATCTTCGAAATATTGCTTAACAACTGTGAAAGAGGAATATAATCAGGCACATTTTTCTCTCCAAAATTAAGGGACATTATTCTGTTGTAATACAACGTGGAAATTTTAGTTTTAATTTTAATTTTTAATGTATAATCGAATTATATTTTGTATATAATTATTTGCAATATGAATTTTGAATCCGCTCTTCGATTTAAGGTTTTCCTCGATTTTTATAATAAGATGAATTTATATTGAATTCATTCATTTGTTTATTTTGCTCTTTGCATGCTTAAGACCGTTAATTGAAAGGACCAAGAAACAAATCCATTTTTAAAGGTGTATCCTTTAACTAGTTTTGATCATATCGTTTTTCCTGTTCTATTTTAACAAAACTATCCGGCGAACGGGAATGTGAAACTCTGAGTAACAACTTTTGTTATATTTCTGCTGCTTTTACACACACACACACACACACACACACACACACA
>NC_068981.1:54925917-54927618 GCF_001194135.2 Octopus bimaculoides | reverse complement strand
ATATATATATATATATATAAGAGAGAGAGGAGGAGGAGGAGAAGGAATATGAGCGAGTTGGGAACTGAGAAAGGGAGAAAAATAATGGCGTTGCGTGTATTTGGACTGTTGAAAGAATTAGGAAGTCATGAATGAATGATAGTAATTTTCTATTATCGGTTCAGATGATGACGACAACGACGATGATTCATACTATTTTTGAAAAGAATATTTCTCTAACATTTGAAATAACAGATGGCTCTGTGGCTATCATCGGAGAGAAGAGGTACTTTTAGGAACTGAATACATTTATTGGCCCCTATACAATATTTCTGCGGGAAACTCACACCAAAAAGTAGCAGATATTTCAAGACGGAGCACTATCATCTTTATTTAAAATGTAATAAAATATATGCATGGAATAAAAGTGAAAGATTATATGTAAGAAACATTACCGTGTAGACAACAGTATCGGTATAATAGCTGGCTACATTTCCCCCCTAAAACTTTCAACTAAAGTGTCTGTTGTATGAAATAGTACATTCAATGTGACTTAACACGCGGAAACATAACAAGCTAAACATATTTACAGCTTCCTTTTGCAGATTATATACTAAAAGAATTACATCAAGTTACCAAAAGGAAACGTAAAAATGGAAAGTGTAACAGTTGATCGGTGGCTCTGTAGTAGAACGCAGGATTTGATAAAAGGTTCGAATCTGTACTGGTTATGAATTGTAAAGTTATTTCTGGTACTATAAAATGTAAATAGCTATTAGATCCAGTTCGTATTTATATCGAGAACATTGTGGTTAAAGCAGGTCGAGCCCGTTACACAGTTCAAAACTACAGTTAATAATACTGGAATATAATGCTGTAATGATAGTGATTCGAGCTGATTCTCATAACTTATTTAGGTCTTAGCTACGAACTCGTATTGTTGACACCATTGTACGAACTAACATACTGTCGCTCTCATACTGGGTTAAGTAACATTTAACCTGGCTGACAATTAAAGTATTGAACAATTATTAGTAGATAACTTATAGAATTTTTATGTTAAGCTTATTTTCTAGGCTAGCTTTGGGGAGGTGGGGTTATTGACCTATGAATAAAAAATTTAAAAAAGCCTTTTTGTTAGTTCAGAATAAACCAAGAAGGTTGAATTCCCTTCTTACTCCGGAGCAGTGATGCGATGGTTTATTACATAAAGTTTTGTGAATGACTTAAATATCCTGATGCAGCAAATATTAGGTCTGCACTATGAGCTCTACTGGTATATGTGTTAGTTGGTGTATGTATCCAGAGCGACACACGAAGAAAATCAGAAGGGTTGGGGAAGAAACAAACAGGAATACACAGTCAATGCATTGTGCTGTGGAGGAAAGGAAGAGAAACCGATGTCTTAGGGGGCTGTCTATTGTGAAGAAAGGAGGACGGGAAAGAAAAGGAAAATGTCTTTAAGACAGAAAAAAGCGAAATAGTATCATTAAGAATGAAGCGAGCGTTAATGAAGTTAACACAGTCAAGGATTTTCAACAGAAAAGAACTATAAAGATTCGCCCTCCGTTTTTATCGTTCTTTTCTGTTGGAGATATTATAAGTTGTGCATGCTTGTGTATATATGTGTGTATTGCAACTAGTAAGTTGTATGAATGTATGAATGTGTATATATATACATACATACATATATATATATATATATATATATATATATATATA
>NC_068981.1:54924338-54925710 GCF_001194135.2 Octopus bimaculoides | reverse complement strand
TGTGTGTGTGTGTGTGTGTGTGTGTGTACGCGCGTGTGAGAGAGTAGAGGGGCGTGATTATCAGCCTAATGCCTTGTTTATCTGAAAAGTAAGGACAGGTAATTATTCAGACAGCTCTCCGACGTCTAGTGATTATCCTGAATGATGTAATACGATGGACGAGGCTGAGAGGACCTTTCCCCTCTGAATCAACTTCATGTATCGCTTAAAAGGGCATTTGTAGAAAGAGGGGAAAAAACTACCACCGAGTAATTTTTAAGGAACCGCAATGAGGAGGGAGCATATGCCCAGAACAGAGGCTATCAGCGTTTTCAACTGAGAAATTGTTCCTTGGGATGAATGGTTCTTTGGATTCGATGACATGTATAAACCAGAAAATAGCAGCAACGATTCATTAGAACAGGCTGTATGAAGACTGAGAAAGAAGAAGAAGAAGAAGAAGAAGACGATGTGATGTGGGTGGTGAATAAATAAATAAATGTCTGCAAAAAAGGAAGTAGGAAACTCCACTAAAGAAAGTTTAATGTTTATCTTCAGACCGTTTTTGTTTTTATTCATTTAAAAATTTCTTTCGCAAGAGACATTTTCAAACACTGCGAAGGAACAGAATTAAAATTTACACCACCACCAGTCTAGCTTAAAAAAGAAGGAAAAAGAAAGAAAAAGTGAACACTTATGGTTTCCTGTGTTACTTGTGGTCTTGAAAGGGAAAGCTATTAAATTATAACGTTGTGCTAGATGGAAAACTGTGTCGTTGTATATAGAATCCTATTGTTTTGCAGATAGCAGACTTGTAAAGATAACAATTTCATGATTTTTTATGGCAGCATATCAAGAATATTTACTACTGCATTTTAAAATTGCAAAAAATACTGCAGTATTAGGCAGATAGGATTTGTACGTAGTAAACAACAAATATATGTCAAGCAATTCTGTGGAGAGAGAGAGCATTTCCTTCTTTATCAGTAGGAACGAAAGAAACCGTACTCAGCAGTGTAGAGTATGTTGATATTTATTATTTGATTACACGCACACACACACACATGCATATATATATATATATATATATATATATATATAATTCATTTTTTCCGACATATATCTGTTACCATTGGTTTCACGCACACATGTGTACGATCTTCAGGCATAAGGGAATTAGTCATTCGCCTGAAGATCGTACACATGTGTACATGAAACCAATGGTAGCAGATACAGGCCAGAAAATATGAATTCTATTACTAAATAGACTCTTGTGAGGTTGAGTACTTTTGTGTTGTCCTCGTTTTTATATATATTCTAATCAAATTAATCATATATATATATGCATACATACATATATATATATACATACATACATACATACATACATACA
>NC_068981.1:54920101-54924328 GCF_001194135.2 Octopus bimaculoides | reverse complement strand
TATATATATATATATATGCGAAGGCATGGACGTATTGCATCGCAATGATGTGGTTCCGGATATGGTCCCTTGCGTGATAATGTAGTCTCGGACTGCTTCCAAACGCTTTGAGGGTGAAATTTGTTGAAAGAAACTATGCAGAAGCTCACCGTATGTTCGTTTGTGCTTACGTATCCGTCTCTATTTCTGTATGCCAACACCACTTGAATAACGGACTCTGATGTTTTATGTTTTTTCTGTTGTACTATAACTTAGCGCTCCGACAGACAGGGCTCGATAAGATAAGCACCAAACTTTAAAAATAAGTACTGAGATCATTGACACAGTGGCAAAGCCTTTTATGTGTGTGTCAAGGAGAGAGAGTGATTTATGAAAATCTGAGGGAGTTAGTTTGTGCATATATATTGGTGTATGTGTGAATATAATTACACTCATACAATGGATGTACATATCTCTTAACACAAGAAGTATGTTGATTGTGTGCGTATGTGTGTGTGAGCGTGTATATGTACGCATGTGAACGTGTGCATATGTTCATTCCACGGAACTCGGAGAATCTTTAGAGTGTTTTAGAAATGTCGAGTGCAATATACCTGTAGTGAATTACATATGTATGTATACACGTATACATGTTTTCTTTCTTTTGTTTCCTGTTCTTCTTAGTTGTCTTTTCCTTCTTTTTTGGTCTTCTTGTTTGACAGATCTACCGACGTATTGTTGACAGCGGTTAACATTATATGCTAGGGAATAATTACAATCGAGTAACTTATCGTTTTAGCTTTTATCGTTTATCTTTCACTTATTTCAGACATTAGGCTACAGCCACGCCGGGGCACCACCTTGTAGAACACCAGTTGTCAATCAATGGTGGAGGACAAGCGAAGACACTACAACCACACACACACACACACACACACACACACACACATGCACGCACACATACAGTTTTCATCTACCAAATCCACTCTGGTCCGAAGCTATAGCAGAAGGCACTTGCCAAAAGTGCCACTCGGTGAGTTGAATCCGGAACCATGTGGTTGGGAAACAAGCGTCTTACCACTCAGCCACGAACAATGCAGAATGTGGAATTAACACTGGAGATCTGAGCCCTATTATAAACAGCTGCCCAAAAATATCATCACGATATTATATATTTGTAAGGCACGACATAGTAGCCAAAACTATACAACTCGTAGAAACGATAACCCTGAATATGAAAATGTAAAAGCCTATAATGATATAGAGAATATACTCATCTATGAAAGAATACTGATGGAATGTTCCAGTAAAACCTAATGTCATTGACATTAAAAAAGAGTTATGATATGTTAGCTGGAGTAATCTAGACTGAAATAAGAGGAAAAAAAGAACAAACATCAAAGATGAACGCATTGAGACCATTGGATCAGAGCAATATTAAGTAAACCCCAAAATAAAAATTGCAGCCAAATAAAAGCACAACAGACTTGATATTGTTGTTCGGGAATACAAAATTATAACATAGTGGCTGACATAAAAGAGCACATCTCTATAGAAGCTATAACTGGGGGCCACAGAAGAGGGAGAAAAATATAAGGAGATGCAGTGTGTGAATGAAATTATTAACAGTTTACATCATCGTTTAGATATTCAAAAGGATGACAGCGACAAGACATTAGAGAGGTTAAAGTAGGCAGAAGAAACACTCCGTTTGGTAATGCAGGAATGAATGTCATCTAGACAAGTTAATTGGGCATGGAAAAGAGAAGTTTTCGAAAAACTTACTTGTGTCTGTGCACTGCCGAGTAAGAGGCAAATGTTTTAAGATTGTGAAGATTTGTTCAGCGGCTAGAACTAAAAAATGTACTGAGGAGTGGTGAATACGAGCATTCTAAAAGCTGATAGCAACAGCATTAACATAAGACCAGAACGCTTGCGGTAATTTTTTAGGTGGTAAAGCTGCCAGGGCGTGCAATGCAACATTTTTTTTTAATAATAGACTTGAAAATGTTGTTGTGGTGGGTAGGAGCCTCTAAATCACTAACGATGGGTGATTTCCTCGAGATATTTTATACTGTCTTCTTTGCTCGTACAGCTAGCTGCATCGCAGCTGAAGAACTATGTGAGAGTTTTGAAGTTTTGGGCTTCAAATGTTTGAGGAATATAAAAGGATATGCTTAGCAGGATGGCTACGTCCTCAATGGATCAGGTGAAATACATTTGCTACTAGAGATAGTGTGCTCCTGCAAGTTAACTGAATGAAGTACCACAGACTTCGGTGGACTTATGTTGTGCAGGAGGAGGAAGTTAGATCTATGTCATCGATTAGAAAACAATCAGATGATTTGATAAGTTCAGAAACAGAGATTGTTAGGTAATGGTTGGGTTTCAAATTGAGTATTGTAGCATGTGTGACAATTGGGTCAAAGTGGATAGTAAATGAGCAGATAGCTAAGAGTAGCAATGGACAAGGCCTTGTCAATATAGGTGGAGTGTAAGAGCAAGATATTGGTTCTGGGTTTTTATGTCCTGCGTTCAAATCTCGTCAAGGTCTACTTGCATTTCATACGGATCTCTTCAGTTTGGCTCACAGATTAAAAATTTTTTAACTAAACAGTTTGAAACTTCGAATACTGGTGGAATGTCACGTGCAGAACACGGTTTACTTTGAACATTTTTGAGTAACCAGTAAACATCGAAGAATCAACACCAAGAAAGAAGAAATATTATTTACATATATTTATTTGTTTGCTCCACATCGGGGTTTTATCCACCCATAAAGCGCACCGGTGTTTAAAAGACCTATAGAACTACGAGTCCGCAGCTAGCTTTTTTGTTGTTGACGTATATGTAGTTTCAAAATGCCTTATTTTACAACTCTGAGATGTATTGTTATTGTCATGATTTTATCTTACTATAATCAACAACAAACACATTTCGTCAATATAAAAGTCTTTATTTGATAAAAATAACGTTATAAAAACATGAAGGTAAAACAAAACAAATAACGACTTATACACTGGAAAATACGGTAATTTTAGTGACAGTTACAAGTTCGCTCGCTGGTTGCTAGTTGATAGTGTAGAAGGGATGGAAAGAGTAAGGAATGCAAGGTGCTGACTAGAAAGGAAGAAAGGATAAATGTGGCATCGTCTTCGCTCGACATGCGAATAGAACAGAGTGGTGACATTTAGTAGAGATATCCCGGAAGTTGTTCCACTTCGATTACTATCGTAAACAGCAATAGCTTCCTTCAACTGAATACACGTCGTTGATTGTTTGAAATTACCCAAATACTACTTTAACGCGAAATAACTTCTAAAATACCAAATTTTGTCAAAAATGTCCAAAGTAAACCGTGTTCTGCGAGAGACATTCCACCAGTATACGAAGTTTCAAACTGTTTAGTAAAAAAAAAATAATAATTGAAAGAGCTGTGAGCCAAACTGTACCGATCATTTCATACTTCGGAAATCAATAAAATAAGGCTAAAGTGTTTGGACCGATATAATCGACTATTCCCCAACCCCATGCAGTTTCTGGTCCTTAAATGAACAAAAATGATATGATATGGAATGCGCTTCTTCACTAATTAACATGTATTGTTTCATCATATGGTACTGTTAGTATTTGAGAGTTTAAGTTTGAATAGGTTTCATAACGATTATTAGTTGGAGTAATTAGTGAGTTTGTTGGATACTGGAACAAAAGCGTTGATTGGACGTTGTGTTACGATGCATATGTTTTAATTATTACTTTACAACAGTATATGCAATAAAATAGAGCAGTATTGTGCAATGAATAATAGTAGACAACTAACTTGAACAAAAGCACTTTGCTCGTAGGCAAATGAAAATAGATATGTTTATTAAGAAAGATGGGCAATAATCATAGGCTTGAAACAAGAAATGAAAGAACAGTTTGACATTGGTTTCACTTTGATTGGGACTATTCAAATATATCTGACATTGTGATCTGCTAGTTGACAGACAACCACCCTCTTAATTTTAAGATTTAAAACTTAAACTTCAGCAAAATTAATCTTCCGTTTCATCATCATACATATATATCCTCGTACAGACTTTCACGCACGCACACACACACACACACACACACACACACACACACACACACACACACACACATATATATATACACGCACACACATATAGATATATTTACATAACGTTTATATATGTGTATGTATATATATATATATATATGGGAGAATATACAAATAATAACAAC
>NC_068981.1:54912150-54919585 GCF_001194135.2 Octopus bimaculoides | reverse complement strand
TGTGTGTGTGTGTGTGTGTGTGTGTGTGTGTGTGTGTGTGTGTGTGTGTGTGTATAGTACAGACAAACAGAAATACATACAAACGTATCTTTGATTACTAATGACTTACATTTATCTCTTAGATCCAATGTCTTCTGTTTATTTGAAATAGGTACTACTTTATTAACGTACTTCCCGGGTGTAATGACTTTATCTCCGGTATACAGACGTTCTTTATATCGCAGCAGTAGTATTATTTTTCTTGTTTTTGTTCGCTATAGGATATTCACTTATTAAGCAACATTTTTTTTGTTTGTTTGTTTGTTCTTTTTTTCATTCTGAATATGAAGGAATGGCCATGCAAATTACTTCGCAGTAGACTGCGAAGTAATTTCCATTGCAATTTCTCTCGTGTTTATTCTTACATGATGTGTAGATATTATATTGCAGATTCATGCACGCCTTATGTAATATATACCACATAGATGAAGTTGTGTATATAGATATGTGGGAGCCGTTGTGTGCGTATGTAGTGATGATGTTAGATCGTTTATAGTTATATGCGGATAGCTGTAAACAGATGAATGTATATATACGTACAGCTGCACTTGATTTGTTTATATGGGAGTGTATGGATGCCAGAGGTCAATAACATGCATATATATATCCGTATAGTTGTGTACAAATGTATGTATACGGCTGTAAGCTAATGTATATTTGTTTCTGCCGTGTGTTCACTACAGCGTAATATGTTCTCTAAAGTTTCAAAAACATCTGCAACGAATATTAAATACGATGCGCAATGTTTCAGTCGAACACCCAGCCGACATTATGGAGACGTTTTGGGGACCACCCAAAATTACTGTTTTGCAGATCATGTTTAAACACTGGAATTGCATCCAGTGGGTAACAGAAAGTTATGGAAAAAATGATACTCTTGAAACGTTGGAAGTGAATAGTGAGGTGATAAAGAAAAATTTGTCAAACGAACAGAATTTTCGGCATCTCAGTGATCCTTTACGAAGTAAAAAGATATGAAATAGACATGATGTTATTTATGAAATCATTGTAGAATTTCTTATTGGTATGACATAAAAACATACAAGCGAAAATTTGCTCAGAAAGGTGAGGAACGAGTCGACTGAATCGATCAAGGACTAGTACCACTCGCTGCATTTTATCATTCCGAAACCGATTAAATAAGTTCCAGACAAGTACTAGATTGATATAATCGATTATTCCCACCATTAAAATGCGTGTTCTTATGATTAATCTAGAAATCAATATTTTATCGATCTGAGAAGATGAAAGAGGGAACCGATCCTCGTAAAAATAGATGAAAACGAAATGTTAAATTTTAGCATTAATCATGTCATAACTTTTGTGGAGAGTTTAGTGTAGTTCATCAATCCTCAGTACTGGCCGCAGAAGGAAGAAAACAAAGTTGTCTTCAGCTGTTACAAAACTAAGTAATGAAAAGTTTTCCTTTAGTTCAACGATGTACGGTTGTTAGATTTTGCTGATTATTTGATAGAAATACCAGAAGACCACATATTGGGGGAGGGGTATAGGCAATTACACCAATTTCAGTATTTGATTTGTACGTTATTTCATGGCTTCCGAAAGAATGGAAATTCGATTAAGCGGCAAAGTTATCAGAAAATCGGATAAAATTGCTGCGGTATTTGTTCGGGAACTCTGCACTTTGAGTTCAAATTCCGTTGAGGCTAACTTAGACATTCAGCCTTCTAGTGTCAATAAGTAAATACTGGAGTCGAGATTGATTTGATTGGCCAAACTTTTCAAGATGTTGCCTTAGCATGGCCGCAGTCCAATAACTGGAATGAAAGAGTAGAGAGGTGTGTAAATATATATGGTTTATAAATACATCCAATACTTTAGAATGAAATTTAATTAGAGTAATAAGTTCAATTTCGTTCAGTGACTATCGGTTCCATCTCTTCATTCTATTGAAGCGTACCTGAATATTCTAACGAATGCAGTGAAAACGCTCGATGAGGAAGTACGAAATGAGGAAGCATATGTACATAGACATGCAGGAAGTAAATAGACACCTTTAATTTTCAAAATTTCTGATCTAAGCGTCTTAATATGTTTTCAGCGGTGTAGAATTTACAATGTAATTATTCTTTTTCATCTGCGAAGAGTAACCATGCCACGCACCAAAAATTCAGCAGAACTCTCAGATTTTCAAAGAGGTCATATTGTTGGGCAATCTGAGGCTGGGCTTAGCCAGCGAAAAATTGCCGAAAATCTTCAAATTCCTCTTGCTACTGCTAATAGAATTATAGTGCAATTCAAAAGCCAAAGAAAAGAATCAATAGATTCTCGTCCCGGCCGACCTGAGCCCTCAGAAAGGAAGCTTCGCTGTTTGAAGAGAATTGTGGAAAACGAACCCCATTCGAAGGCTTCTGACATTGCAAAACAGCTAGAAGTTAGTCCAAGAACGTGTGTTACATATCTGCATAAGCTTGAGTATTATGGACGAGCAGCTAGAAGAAAACCTCTCCTTCAACCAATTAATATCATGAAAAGAAAGAAATGAGCTAAAGAGATGTCAGAAAAATCCAGTTCATATTGGGATAGAGTGATTTTCTCTGATGAATTCAGATTTGCATTATTTTCAGACAGTGGACGTGTTTGGGTCTGGAGGCTTCCCAATCAAGAATTTGATTTGAAACGACTCCAACAACCTGTGAAACATTGCGGTATCTCTGTAATGGTATGGGGAGCTGCCACCAGCAATAGTCCTTCTGAGCTGATCGAATGTGTTGAAACCATAAACTCTGAAAAATACATCGTAATACTTAAGCAAGGACTACTTCTGATGTATCCACACGATAACGTAACGAAAAATTAGTTTTTATTCATGGAAGATGGGGCCCCATGTCACACAGCGAGAATGAATCAACAATGGCTGACTAAAAATGGGATCAAAAAGCTTCCTTGGCCGAGCCAATCTCCTGACATGAACTCAATTGAAAATCTTTGGAAAATACTAGATAGAGCTATACGAAAAACTCGACAGAAACCTAAATCTAAAGATGAATTGTTTCAATTGTTGCGTGAAAAGTGGGCAGAAATTCCACAAGAGACAATCACAAAGCTCATCAATTCAAAGGGAATTTCAACTAAATACTAAAGTATGTAGTCCTACCTATCGATTACATTTCGATTGTTCGCTTTGCGTATTAAATAAAAGATTTTGAAAATTAAAGGTGTCTATTTACTTCTTGCGTATCTGTATATATACTTACAACTGCTAATTGTCAAACTAATTTGCCTTATGTTGATTTGTATTTATGGGAAAGTAATAGAATATTGGTATGAGGGTGTGTATGACGGACTGCGTGGTTGGGTGAAAGGATATTTTGGTAGGAATATCTGAAAACTGGTCTGATCGCCTAGCTAATGTGGTGGCGTCATTCGAAAGCTAAAACAACACGAAGCGCATTGTAACTAGTGACATATAACATCTTCTGATAGCGTGGGTGATACCTGAAAACACAAACATTATGTATAACAGTGGATCTTGCAGCGCATAAAGCTATAAATAATAAAAATGTAAATATTGAGTTGAAAAGCCTTTTTGGATAGAAAAAGATGGCTGCCCTTTGGGACTTGAACCCACATCTCCTGTAGACAAGCGTTCTACCATTGGATCAAAGCAATCCTCCGAATTTCATTATGTGTTTTAGAAACTTTGCTGTTAGCAGCGAGAATTATATGTTGTTGACGTCATGTGTGTGTGTGTGTGTGTGTGTGTGTGTGTGTGTGTGTGTGTGTGTGTGTGTGTGTGTGTGTGTGTGTGTGTGTGTGTGTGTGTGTGTGTGTGTGTGAGAGATGTCAACGCATATAATGTCTTCAATGTAGCCTTAAGTTGGCCAATATCATGTAACTTGAATGTGATAAACAGAAACTGTCTCCGTCACTGAACTGCAAGCATTTGGTAGCCTCTTTAGAACGGAGGATAGATCGCTTTGCGATAATCGTTATGGTTTTCTACACTCACGCCGACGTCAACTTTGCCTTTCATTCTTTCAGGATCGATAAATGAAGTACTTTTCCTATACCAGGGTCGATTCCTCTCCTTCTGTCTGCCTATTTTCCTGAAGAAATCAAACCAGTGGAAGGATAGGCTCCGTCAGATTTAAACATGCTAAGTACACGCCGTATGTCACGTGAGAAAGAGAAAGAGAGAGACTCCATCAAAGAGATGAGAGCCCATAGTAGTAGTATATGTGTGTGTGTGTGTGTGTGTGTGTACTACTAGAAATACCCGGTTTGCCCGGGTTAAAGAAAATAATGAAATTTAAAAATGCCTTTTAGATCTCTAACATGAAATATTGACTACATCCTAGTAGCTGAGATACCAACTTTATACGTTAATAACCCGGCGTTTCCCAGGTTATTGAAAATAAGGAAATTTAAGTATGCCTTTTAAATCTCTGAGTAAAATGAAACATGGATTATGCAGTTCTCAACAATAATTAGCTGAGGTACAAACTATTAATGTCAATAACATGTTTTATGTGATGCTCTTACTGTTAAAATTGTTAAAAAAAAAAAACAGGTAGTTTCTTGTCTTTGCAATCAACTTCAATTTTCAGTAATTATTTGAAACACGTTGAACCTGAAAATGCATAAATTTGAGAAGAACCGGTCTGTGGGCGCATCCCTCCTGTTAATAAGTACATTTAACAAAAATTCTATCAAATGACGTGAGTATAAACAAATGTATTGAAAGAAGTCCGGAAATCAATCACAGTTTAATTACCTAGATCTTCTAAATATACGATGTTTTGAATGTGTCTTTTAATTGGTATATAAATGAAAAGATTTTGGGGACTTCCAACTCACGAACATCCTACATATAATTGCCCATGAGAGAAGCAAGGTGAAGTCCAACAACCTTGAGTGACTGTCCTTGAGGTTTGTTTAGTGACATAGTGAAACTTAGTTCCACTGGGAACTGGAACCATTTAAATTCAAAAGGGAGGTCATATGGTATTGACGGGATCCGTGGAATGAAGATATTCTCACCCTTATAGTTCCCGGTCATAATTGTTGCCTCTAAGACCTGGGTTCCCCTCGCTTTCACCACCAGTCTGGTGCTATTGCACAAGCGAAGTGGATCCAGATTCCTGAGCAGCATGATTGGGGCCCCCTTTTTAAGTGTTAAGTGGTGAGGTAGCCTCCCAGGTGGCTGTAGAGAGTTCAGGAACTCAGTTGGAAAAACTACAGCATGGTTCTGATCATTGACAGTATCGAGGGATTTGAAAGACTGTTCTTGCCCGGGCTACAGCTGCAGGAGATCCCAGTTAATTTTGTTGACAGCATCATTACGTAGAGCTAAGATGGCTCGCTCATAGAGCCATGGACTGTTGCTAAAGTTTTGTGCAATGTTTGGGAGCACATGCATTATGAGATCATTGACAGTTGGTACCATCAGAGCACGAGCTTTCTGTGTCCCCCCTTCCTTTGGAGGATCATAACTTTCAGAAAAATGGATGTTTTCTAATGAAATTTTCTACGAATATGTGATATATCATGTAGATTTCAAATATACAAAATGTTTGGAAGAAAGTAATTTAGGAGTGGGTGGGGAGGATTTTCGGAAAATTTACTGGAGTTCACTTCAGTTCGTCTTAACTTTCAGGAAAATGGATATTTTTAAATGAAATTGCCTACAAATATAGCTCGGACTATGTAGACGTCCATATTTGTTTCAGTTTCTCCGTTTTGTGCGTTTGTGCATCCGTATGTAACCCTTAACCCTAGTCGTAAAATTTCGGGAAAAAATTGAAAAGTTAAGGAGAGGGATGTATTAAAAAGTCTAAAAGTAGATTTTTATTATGCATATTCGGAATCCGTTGGAAAAAAAAAGCACAAAGTGGTGGTATGCTTATTCTCAGTGTCCTCACACACATATATATATATAATGAAAAATGTTCAAACGGAAAAATTATTCCATTCAATATCATGTTTAATACAGAGATTATGTAACAAATTATACTTTACACTTCTATATTTAACCGTGCATGTATATTCCTTATTTTTGCTTCTTGTGTCTTCTGCCTTTCTATTAGAACCGTTTACCTGGGAATTTACTTAAAGTGAAAAAATCGTATGCAACAGATAAGTCGTCTTAATAATATATATCTGTGTACCAGACATTTAGCTGTTATTTTTAGTATTAGTTTTCTGGCGAGGGCTTCCTTTGCCTTCATTGCCTGTTGCTTCAATAGAAATCTACGGATGCACGAACGCACAAAACAGAGAAAATGTAACAAATATGAACGACTTGTTCCGAAACACCCCCGAGTGGGGAACAGTTCTCAAAAATAACCCCCAGTTGTTTTTCTCCCAAATTCCTGTATGCTCGGAATCTATATAGTCCGAGGTATATTTGTAGATAATTTCATTTTAAAATATCCATTTTCCTGAAAGTTAAGCGAATTGAAGTGGACTCCAGTGAATTTTCCGAAAATCCTCCCCACCCCCTCCTAAAACATCCCCCCACCAAAAAATTATCTATTCGAAATCTACATGATATGATACATAATCAGAAAATTTAGTTATAAAATATCCATTTTTCTGAAAGTTATGATCTTCCAAAGTCGAAGCGGGAAGCAGAAATCTGTAGTTATGCCCTGTTGACAATTGATCAATTAAATGAAATCTCTGTTATGAATTTTTTTCTTCTCACACACACACACACTCATATAGATATATATCTTACACAAATAGAAAGCCGAGGGAGAATATAAAAAAATGAAAGTAACTTTAGAAATTCTTTTTTACCTGAAATCGTTACAATTGTAATGATGTATATATACGTGTGGGGGTAAATAGCTGGTTCTTTAGTTACTATGTTGACATTGACAAAACAGTTAAGTAAAAGTGTTAAGTTGATTTGCGCCAAGAATAATCACATGGGATTTAAACGCGAAATATCAAGTCTTAATAAGGCGACTTGTTCCAAAAATGTCCGAAATATATATTGTAAAATCAATGTATAATATACAATACCTCATTTAATTAATTGAAAAAAAGGCGTCTATCTCCGTATGAATTTTTTTCTGACATGAAAGTACCTTTAGAAGTTCTTTTTTTTATCAGAAATCGTCACAACTGTAATGATGTATACATACGCGTGTGTGTCAATAGCTGGTTAGGACGCCAAAGACAGGAAGCTGAGAAAACGATTTGAAGTGAATCTTTATACATAAAGCAATATTATTTATTTTCGATACAAAAAAATAATAAATCAAGACCATATTATTCTTTCCAAGGTGAAATTATTCATGTACCCCAAGTATGGTACAAATTGATCCAGAGGTTTGAGTGTTCATTGAAGACATACACACACACACACAGACAAGGTATTTTATATATATACATATATATATATATATATATATATATATATATA
>NC_068981.1:54910900-54911889 GCF_001194135.2 Octopus bimaculoides | reverse complement strand
TATATATATATATATATGTATGTATGTATGTATGTATGTACTTGACTGAGATATCCTACAGTGGGACCGGGACCTGAAACCACGCGGTCGAAAAGCAAAATTTTAAAAGTACGACCGAACTTGTGCTGGTATAACTGATAACTGATCTTGAGGATTTGATACTAAATGAAAAATAGTTGTGAGATACAGTGCCACCATATCAATATACATACTTGCACTTATGTGCATATATTCGGACAGACACAAGATCATATGTGTGCATGTGTAAAAACACACACAGCGAAACATGCAAAGAAATACATGAACAAACACTGAAACGCAAACACAAAATCCTCGCTTTACTCTCCCAATAAAATTCCCAGTCCTGCGTGTTACAAGATGCTGAACATAGGAGACCCTTATGCGTCTTGTTAGAAACAGTAGCTGATTCTTCATCATATCAGAGATTTACTGTCTTAAAAAGAAGAGTGACATTTAATAACATAGTCAGAGATGCATAAAAAAAAGAGTCTGCAATACTTTTGATATTGTTTACTTGATCAAGCTTTACCTGGGGCTAAACAGCAACAATAGCAACTGCACCAGACACGGCAGAAAAACCGGTAAATATCTAGAAGTCTATGTCAGGTTGATAGGTTGAAGACAGACATAAGAGTAGCAATGCTTTTTATTTGTTTTAGATATTTCAGAAAAGCATATCACCTCATCTGTCTTCTTAAGTCATGTCTGACTGAAGTTTGGTATTTCCATAAAAAGAATGAAAAGGGATGAAAAAAAGGAAACGAAAAAGTAAAACTACATGCTTTATTAGCTGTTTTTTATGTTAAAGCATTTTGTTGTAGTTTCACCGAGATGTTAGTTTTGAATTTTAACATTTTAAAAAATATATTCTTTCCAAGTATTTAAGGGGATTAGACATAAATAACGCAAATAAACATCTTTGAAATACATTTATACATTAATGAATAAATATTCACACGTATGGGATA
>NC_068981.1:54899006-54910717 GCF_001194135.2 Octopus bimaculoides | reverse complement strand
TATATATATATATATTATTTGAACTAGGAACGTGAAGACAGACGAGATGCCACTAGGCACTTTTCGCGGCGTGTCAACGATTTTTCCAGCTCGCCTCTTTATAACGGTTTGAATATTAATTCCTAGTTTTTCAAATTTTCAGTCGTTCAGGTGACAGTAGACTCGTCTATATTTTCTGCACGCTGTTTTAGTACAGATAACATTTGGTCAACAAGATGCTGGCATGCTCTATCCACTTGATAATTTTGGAAAGCCGTATTCATCACAAGTTTTGTTATTCTTATGTCAATTTACTCTGTGAATATGCGTTGTAGTTTTTTAAATCAATTACGGTAAAAAAAAAAATTTCCTCCATTCAGTTTGTGGAATAATTCATAATATCTATGTACTGGGTGGTGATCGCCTTCATTGTCTAGAGGGAAATTAAAACCGCTAGATTCGAACTTTACCGTTCGGTTTCCAGACCAGGACGTCTGGTATAGCTCAGTCGCAGTAATCTGCTTGTTCTCATGTGCCTTCTAGTAAATTGATTTTCTTTTTCTTTTTTACTTGGTTGTAGTCGAATCGTGGGATGCATTTTTGCACAACACCCTACGCTAGGTAAAAATACTTTACATTTAGTACACAGATTGTCAATTTGTTATTATTCAGACCACTCATATTCAGGAATGATTTAGCCTGGATAACGTCAATGCGATGAACTGGCGTCCCGTCCAGCTGGGGGGGAACACGTACGCCATAGAAACCGGGAAACCGGGCCCATGAGCCTGGCTAGGCTTGAAAAGGGCGAAAAGAAGAAGATAACCTCAAACATTTTTTATTTAATTTTTTTTTTCAACTTGTTCCTTCCGAAATTATTTCAAAATCGTTTATAATAACTTCTAGATTTAGATGTTGCTCCAATTATAATAGTTAACAGATATATATTTTCCCTAACTGCAGGGATATTATTGGGAGAGACTATTATGTTATTTGTACCTATATTAGTCAGTGTTCGAGTGGCACCGACATCTAATTCAAACGGCATCATTTTATTAGTGACTTATGCTCAAATGTAACATTTACTTCCGAAGTTTTGACGTATGTATTTTAGTAGATACAAATTTAACTTAAATTTCGTATTTTATTCATATCTTTATACAACCGATAAAATAATGTGATTCTATAATTGATTTGATGTTGTTTAGTAAATTCGAAGTTATAATTTCGAGATTCACAGATTCACTAAATGATCAATTTTCTCTTAGAATTTTTTTTTCCTTACATTACGTTTTGTATTACATTTTGAATCCTTACGCGTCCAAGATTTTGCCATGATAAATATATTTCAGAAATCTTTTCATTGATCTTTGTTTGAATTATAAAACCACGTATAGCTTCAGGTACGACGACATTGTAAAAATTTTGTTTATTCCTCTGAACGCTGATGTACCACTCAGTAATTGTTCGGCTTCGTCAGCAATAATAGAATCGGTTGCTTTTAATCCTTTAGCATTTAATCCGGCCATATCTGGCCCAAATATTCTACCTGTTTTATGTTAAAACTGACCATATGTAACCTCTCTCAAAACTACCCTAAAATCTCATTCTAAAAATATTCAAACGCATCATTGAAACTACAATGTAATGTGTGATTAATTCAAAACCATGTGAATAAATAAGCAATACATTTGACAAAGAAATCTGACTGTTAAAGGGTTAAAACAGTTTTCGGTGTACATGACAATTTGATCGCGTAACAGGCAGTTGACAATATTTCAGGCATTTGTAACGAATTTACGATCTCTGGCTAAGGACCTCACTTCTGTTACCTAATCATAATAATATTTACTAGTCTTCATTACAGTTATGAAATGTATTAGAAGTAATTAGAATTTATAAGTTCTTGGGGGTTTTTTCCCCCCGCTGAAATGCTCCAATTTTTTGGTAGTTATACGAGCCTTGTCTCGTTCTTCAGGACCATGTAATTTTATTAAGTCGTTCGCTTAAACAACCAAACCACCAACTTAAATACGATTGTTGATTATCGTCAACAACACACTACACGCTTCAAAACACGCATTAAGATAAAAAATTTCCAGTTATCATGATTACAGTCGAGTTGCTGAAAAATAAGAGCACTTGTGGTAGATATATTTGAACCTGACTGTAGGCAAACGATAAATGTTCTGATTTTCAAAATTTTATTTATTTAATTATTTATTTTTGCTGTTAGGATTCTGTCTATATTCTATTTGTTGTTCTTCATTGTTTCTTCTTTTCATGGAGTATCAACGATATTTGTTAGTCTGACAGCTCAATGAATTTTGACAGGCTATATTTCACCTTATTTTTCGTGATATTATTCAAAGACAGTCCGACGAAAGTATGATGAAAAAAATTATTTGTTTTAAAGGTTACAAGACAAAATTAAAAAAGAAACTGAAATTAGGACGAATAGTTTTCAAATAAAAAAAAATCGGTGTTCAAACCAAACTCTGAGGAGCTGTTCCACTTGTGATACCAATTTCTTTATAGCAATAAATAAATAAAAATTATGAAACCCCTATTATTCAATAATATAGCTTTTATTTAAGGGAACTTTTGAATAAGATTTTCATCAGGTTGAGCGGCAAGTGAATCGTTTCTACTTACCAAACGCTGACATGTCTTATAGTAAAAGAGTTAAACATGTTTGCCACAGCTGCAATGCGTCTGTTCTGTTGTTTACGTAAATATTTAGATTTTAGATAAAACTAAATCATGTAACAAAAAAAACAAAAACTGGTGTACAATTGCATAAAGACAAAACAAATTTACATTTTCAATTATTTTTTCTTAATTTGGAATGTCTTTTTTTCTCTTTTTATACATCATTTAATGTTTCGTTTAGTATACATTAGCAAAATAAGTTTCATTTTAATGAAAGTAAATATTTCTACAAATTACGAGGCGATTCACAAATAGCTAAGAGAGCGGTTAGGTCTTCGTTTCAATCCTGGATTTTGGTATGACGTTTTTGTTCTTGAAATTATTATTTATCGGAATATCAACACTTAAATTAATTAACGAGAGTAATAAAAAGGGAAGTTTTTAAATTAATTAATAATGACCTTAAATCTTGATTATAAGGCCAGTAATTTCAGGGAAGGGGTAAGTCGATTACATCGGTCACAGTTTTTCACTGGTACTGATTTTATCGGCCCCGAAAGGATGGAAGGCAAAGTCAACCTCGGTGGAATTTGAACTCAGAACGTAAAGGCGGACGAAATGCCGCGAAGCATTTTACCTGGTGTTCTAACCATTTTTATTCTTTAGTAGTTGATAAATGATTCTGCTTGCCATTCTGTTACTAAGCCAGTCGGAAACGCTCTCGTAACTGTAACGCTTTCATCTGATTAGTTGAAAGGAATAGAAAGAAGCGTCCATGACGTGAAGTAGGAGAAACGTAATATTTATTACGTGGTTTAAAAAATTATTTGAAGGTAATGATGATATAGAGGATTTAAAAATATAATTTTAGCAGAGGAGTTGATGCTCTGATAACATGAAAACATAAAGGCAGAGAGAGAAAGTGGTGATTGGATAGTGAAAAGTGTATTTTTTAAAATTGAACTAAGTTATTTTTTTAATATCGTTTAACTCATGCGTGCAATTCCGTGAAATATTCACGCTTATTTACGGGGCATATATGTGCAATTTAACTAAAGGTGGTATCATATATACGGGATATTTTTTATGGGGAAAATGGAAAAATAAAAGTGAATATTTTTGAGTGCTGTGTGTTAAGTCTACAAAATTGTGCATAAAGTATATAAAATGCATTGAGTAATCATCATATGCCAATTTCTTTCACTTTTCAAGGAGTAGCAGATGAAATAACCCAATAGGTTAACCATTAATTCCGTGAAATATTCCGTGAAATATTCATGGTTCCCGCTAGTTAATTAATAATTTGAAAGGCAGCGAGCTGGCAGAATCAGTACGCCAGAGAAAAATGCTTAGCGGCATTTCGTCCATCTTTGCGTTATGGGGCGGGGCGGATCCGATAAAATAAGTACCAGTTGAGCACTGAGGTTGATGTGAGGAAATCAACTCCCAAAATTGCTGGCGTTTCCACCAATGTTTGAAGCCAATATTTTATCAACCACGCGGGTCTCGGAAAGATACAGAAAAATGCAAAGAAACGTTAAAGACTCTTATACAAAATTTACAGGGAAGATCCAAATAAAGAAGGAATTCTATCGGGAGATGGTTTTTAAAAGGTTGTTTTGTCTTTCTGGTGATTTTTCTGTGAGTATGCTATTTGTAGGTGTGATATAGTCATAGTGTGTAACATTTGTGTGTTGATGTATGATTCATTTCTTTGTTTTTGCTTGTACGGTCATTTCTTTTGTTCGTATTTTGGGTGTTATGGTGCACATATGAATTAGTTGCGCTTGAGTTTGGTGATGCTATTGATAGTATTGGGTCATCAAGCGTTACTGTATTGCTAAATGCATTTCTCCCGCTTTTTTTTTAACCTCCAAGCATTTTAGTTGACGTAATAGGCGTAGGAGTGGCTGTGTGGTAAGTAGCTTGCTTACGAACCACATGGTTCTGAGTTCAGTCCCACTGCGTGGAACCTTGGGCAAGTGTCTTCTACTATAGCCTCGGGCCGAACAAAGCCTTGTGAGTGGATTTGGTAGACGGAAACTGAAAGAAGCCAGTCGTATATATATATATATGTATATGTGTGTATATGTTTGTGTGTCTGTGTTTGTCCCCCCAACATCGCTTGACAACCGATGCTGGTGTGTTTACGTCCCCGTAACTTAGCGGTTCGGCAAAAGAAACCGATAGAATAAGTACTAAGCTTACAAAGAATAAGTCCTGGGGTCTATTGGCTCGACTAAAGGCGGTGCTCCAGCATGTCCGCAGTCAAATGACTGAAACAAGTAAAAGAGTAATAATGTTTTTCTTTTCTTTCTGCTGGGCCCTGTTTCCCATTTAGAATCGCCTTTACCTACTTCACTACATAACATATCTCAATAATCTGAAGCGGGGAGAAGTTTACTTCGCAAGGGAGACTTGGTAGTTGTTAGTGGTGGGGATGCTTTTTGTTGCTGCTGTCGTCGGTGACGTGATAGCCTTTGAAAGCGATACTTCTTTTGCAGCTGTTGCATCTATTGTTGCTGGTGTTATTGCGTTGCTGCCATTTTTTATGCTGCAGGTACACGCTGTGGTGTTAGCAGTAATGTAGGCTTTCTTTCAGAAGTCACATTCTGTTGTTGTTTGGGGGATGGGTAGACGGCCTTGAAGTAATCGGCGTTGCCATTGTTGTATCTAGGCCTTCAAACTGCCACTAGCACCTGTTGTTGATGCTTTCATGGAATCTCTATTAAGTTGTAGATCGGGCTCTGTTTCTCCAGTTTCACCTAAATCAGCATCTCCAGCCCTATCCGAACCCAATTTTATTTTCGAGCATTTAAAAAAATTTCTAGGCTCTTCCAACACAACACCTTTTACGACGCACCATATATCTAGCTAAGGTGATATCTTTGCAATTTTTACTCTGATCCTGCTATGTCCCAAGTAAAATGGTATCTATACAATTTCCCCAATCCTATTTGAGACGGTGGAGTGTTTCTGGGTCAGTGTTTATCAGTAAAATAAATAAATAAATAAACTCGTACATAGCCGTAGTGATTGGCACGAGTGATAAAATCTGTCTTCCCAGATATTTTTCAAACGAAAGATAAACACCTGTATACCACCGTCCTTCCATCTGTTCTAGAAGCAGCGTTTGTCATGATTGTTGCCTTTCTGACGTCTCAATGAAATTAGCAGCTTGTTCTATATACAGATGCATTTTGTCTCCTTCGGTTAGTTGACATAATGGTTTCAAATTCTAGCATAAGACCCGTAATTTTTTTTGGGGGGGGGGCGAGGTAAGTCGGTTACATCGATCCCCAGTGCTCGAACAGGATGAAAACAGTGGACTTCGGCAGGATTTAAACTCAAAATGTGAAAAGCCGGAGCAAGCACCTCAATTTTTTTTTATCGATGCCCAAACGATGTTATCACCACACAACCGTAACAAATCTTTCTACTTATGGCAAGAATGGCCCGAAATTTTGTGGGAAAGGGTTAGTCGATTACATAGAGCCCCCCACCCCCCATACAAAAATATTCCGTTACTAAGCCAGTCAGTAACGCTTTCATGTACTTGTTTTATCGGCCCCTAAAGAAAAAGGGAAAGAACGACATCGGCAGAATTTGAACTCTGAGCGTAAACCCAGAAGAAATGCCAGCTCACCACCTTAATGATGATAATTATTATTATTATTGTTTTCTTTATTAACCACAAGGGATCAAGAGAAATGCAAAAAATACGAAGAATGTTAGGCGGGGGCCTTACAGGAAGAAAAAAGAAAGAAACGTGTAGATGAGACGAACAAACTATATACAAAGACGAGGGGTGGTGAGGCATTTCACCATATTTTCAACCCAACTTCTCATATTTATACCAAATGTTATATCTGAATCAACACGAAATGCCTATCGGGATTTGAAATAGAAACCTTATATCACCTGACCTAAGGAGTCAAAGGACTGCGTGCTGACCAAATAGCATAACTTTTACTCTATGCCAGCTTTAAAGAATATCCAGCTGTTGGGTTATTCAAGACAAAATGTGTCTCCATGTATTCCTAGTTTTGTTATAAATATAGTAAACTGCTCGGAAGAATTTAGTAATATTCATTTCTCTCGTTTTCTCCAAGAAACACTGTCATTAATCGACGAATTTCTAAAAAGATGTATTAAATGTACTCTCTCGAATGTCTTCCAATCTGAATTAGTTACTTCTATTTAACATGTAAACTAATTAACGAGTGGTTTTATATGATTTAGATGCAATTTATAAATTATTTATAACATGACACTACTGAGCGGAAATTTTACTTCCTCGGAGCTTTTATTTGATGGACTAACATAGCTTCCATCCACCAATACATTTTTAAATATATTATTGTAAATATGTTTATAGCCTTTTTTTTATTGTGTCATAGGAGGTATGTCAAAGGTAAACGGATATTGAGCATAGCAGGTGGTAGGCAATATTCATGCGATTTAACACAGCTTGACAACTTTTTGTACAATTTTATGGATGGAAAAGAAATTCCAATTTGTGGAGCATAATATTTTGTGTAGAATTTAAGGAAGGAAACAGTATGGTTGGTTTAAACAGAAGTAGTCTCAGAATATGTAAACGAAAACACGTCTTAATAGTGGGGATATATATAATTAGCAGAGTTTAATATAGTAAATTTGAATGCTTGTTAATTATATAATTGTGGATCTTCTGAATTTAGTCCCAACTACTATTCAAAGAGACTATACCACTTAGGAGTGCGTAACTTTAGTTGTAAAGAGTCAGTGCTCTAATAAGGGAATTTTCACGGGGGGGGGGGGTATAGTGGAAGTTAAATATGCGGAAATGACGCGGGATGTTAATGCATTATATTGAAATGTAGTTATGTTTACATAATATATATTATTTCATATTAGTGCTTATAACGTCTAATGTAATTTTACCGTAAAAATTTTAGCAGTTAATTCACTATAATTTTATTCATATGGTTATTTTGCATTTCAAAAGTCGAATAAAGATGGAACACCTTATATATCTTATATAAACATTTATAAGTGGGTATACCCTGCCATGTTAACACTACCTGAACAATTATCTTAGCTAGCACAGTTAAAAACATTGGAGAAAAAAAGATTTAAAGTGTCTAATTTTAAGGTGGAAAAGCAGCAAACACTATGTTGTGTAATAATTTAAAATACATTGATATATTAAATTTTATATTGCAAAAAGAAATTTATAAAGGTTGGGAAAAAGTCACGTAAATAACAGATCTATGAAGTACACCAAAAGTTATATAAGAATAACATAGAACACTGTAGAGCACTCGGTGAGCAAACCTATTTAATAGTATTAATTTAACATAAGGGGCCAGCTGACAGGATCGTTGGTGCACCGGGAAAAATGCTTAACAGAATTTCGTCCATCTTTACCTTCTGAGTTCAAATTCTACTTTCCGGACCCATAAAATAAGTTACCAATTGAACACTAGAGTCGAATTTAATCGATAAATCACCTTCCTCGAAACTGCTAGCTTTGTGCCCAAATTTGAAACCAATATTAACATAACATTATTGATATCATGGTATCTTTACCATTTCACTATAAAGGGAACGAAACCTGGCCTGGATAAAAGTACTAGAACTGATTTAATTATTTATGTTCAAACTTGAATCTTTTATAGCTTACAGAGTTTGGTGATAAACGCTAATTAAGGGTAGTAGTGTTTAAAATAATTGACATCAGAAAATGTAAATTTAGTAATAATTAGAAATAGGGTTAACTTTAAATATGATAATTGTAAAGCGGAGTGAGAATCCGAACAAAGAGGAAAATCTTAAATGAGAAATGTTAGGGCAAAGTGTTCTGTACAGGATTTGGTTGGTGGAGGAAACGAAGTAGGAAGAATGTGAGGAAGTGTAAAAATCCCCCCCCCCAAAAAAAATGACAAATAAGGACTATATCAAAATTTGTGGCAGGATTTTAAGTTCAAGAAGCGAGTAACTTAACTGGAAGATTCTAACGAAATCTTTGCAGATGTCTAGGTCATCCGCATGGCTTTAACTAGAGTCCTGAAGAAGATTCAAAACGGAGATATTTCAAAAATGTATTGTAGAATTTGTGGTGAAATAAGCTAAACGGATATTGAAAAACAATAAAAAATTATTTGTAATCATGTATTCAGCATTATACGCTTGAAAGAGGAACTGCTTCCCATGTATGTATATATACATACCTCTTCAAATGCTTAAAAAAAAAAGGAAAACGTACAGCTTTACTTTTTGTCACACTGGGAAATGCAGCTAAATGATAGAGAGCATTCAACGGATAATGATTATCAGTTCCAAAAGACTGACTACGCTACCAAGTGTAGTAGACTCGCGTGCGCACATGCATATGTATGTATATATAATACATACCTGCACCCAGTATGACTACAAGAAAGGTAGCAATGTTTAAATAGAAAAACGGTTTACATCACTGACCACTACTCTTGATTTTATCAGGACTACTATGGTTGTTAAAAATAATATAGTCACTTGAATCTGGAGACTGTAAAACCGTGCAATATAATAGATAAGACATTTCAAAAATATTGATCATTAATCTGATTCATCCTAAATAAGCAAACTTCATTGAGGCTAAAAAGAAAAGTTTGTAGCGGGATAAGAAGTTTATTTTCTGTTGGTATATAAAAAGGAAAATCGTATATAATTTATTCGCGTTGGCATGTAACCAATCATCTTTAGATATCGAGTGGTGTCCTTTTAAGTAATAAATACATAACTGAGAGATCGATAAAGTAAGTAAAACACTTGTAGGGCCGTGCGTTGTGAGGTGTCGAGAATGGCTCTTTTGTATTACATCACACAGCCATTACAATAAAGAGAAATAGAACAAATAAATGTCAGAGGGAAAGAGACACATCCGCAAAGAATGATTGAGAGAACATTTATTGGTATGTTAAAATGTGTGTCTGTGTGTGGGTCATGTATACAGAATAATTGACAGGCCGTCCTGAGAACAAAATGTGTATGTGTGTAGATTTATGCGCATGTTAAGAACATTTAAGGATGGCAATGAAGAGGACAGCGAAAGTATCCATAAGCCATCGAAGTGAGAAGTAAGTTCATAGACACAAAAAAGTTAATAATACCAGTTCGTAGTCAGTCGTACACGATAGTTGAAATACTGTATCAAGAAGTCGCCGCTATGATGCTGAACCGGTTACAAGTACATGTCGTACGTGAAGTCGTGGCTGTGATGCTGCTGCTGCATGGGTCACTTGTACAGGAGTTCATGCAGGTTGTATATTCGCTGTTGATCCGTGGTGAAATAATTCACGAACATTGAACTGTTGGAACCTGGGTGAATTGCTTGCTGAGTTGTATACAAAGAAAGATGATGCTGACGACGTTAAGGACATAATGGTGGCGACGAAGACGTCCATAATGCTGTTGGACGAAGTTGGCAAGTCTCAACGTAGCTGTAGTGCTTGTCTGGCGTTGTCGTTGGAACTGGCTGTCTTTCTGGTCAGTGGCTAGGCCTTAAAAGGTCTGGAACCAAAGTATTTCTTTATTTGCCTATAAAATGTATACATAGAGGGAATCCAAATAGCGGCCAAAGGCTAGCTGTTCCCTGCTACGTTCGAATGCATATATATATAACCAATGGGATAGAGGAATTTCACTAGAGTCTACGCTACACACTGGAGTAAAATATATTTGGTCAGTATGATCGGTAAAAATATTAGTCGCAATCTAATGATTGAAACCAGCAGAAGAATAAAAAAAAACTATTCTGTAGAAAGCATATATATATATATATATATATATATATATATATATATATATATATATATATATATATATTAGAAGAAAAAAATGGATGTAGTAAAAAGAAATTGGTATTTAGGTTTTCATGCTAATGTCTAGTCAAAGTTTAAGTGAAGTCAATGAATATGATTTGTGATATAAAATGACAGACAGCCCTGGTTAGTTGATCATTTATCTTGCTAGACTAGTGGCAATAATTGCCAAATTAAGTAACAACATAGAAAACACGCAACTGTGATAATTTTTCACCTACCTCACCCATTTCATGTTTCATCCAGAGCAAAAAGAAAAAAACCTGTTCAAACATCAACAAAAATATTTAAAATAGAAGAAAAAATTGACGGAATAAATAAAACAAAAAAGATAAGGGAAAGGATAACAGCTTGGCATCAGTAGACGAGTTTCTACTACAAGAGTTAACGCGGTGGGTTGTTAATCAGTTACGAAGAGATGGCAAGACACGAAGCTGAGCTTTGTTACAAGGCTTCACACGAACTTAAATCACACCAGCTACAGAAAATAAATAACAAAAGCAAATAAGTAAAAAAAAGAATAAAAGTATTAGTATGAGTAGACAACTTTTTCCTCCTTGAAGGTGTAAGAAAAAAAATTTGACATCTGCAACTTATTTAAAGGTATTTATTTTAAGTAGCGCCAGAAGGGTAGGCTTTCGTTGATCAACTTCGGCTCTGACATTAGCTGAAAACCCCAAATTTTACAATCGTCAACTTCAACAACATAAACAAGTTTTTACAGGCCAAAACACTAGAAGAAATGTAGATGAGTGAAGGTCTGTCACGTGAGAAAAACCTACTCACAAAAAGTATCTACTACTACTCGAGCCAACGAGGAAATATCATTGTAGTCTTTCGACCTGCTAGACATAGCAGCCAAACTTACTTCAAGTTATATGCCGTGGCCTCAAAGGAATGAAAAAGTCACGTTTTATACACAGTACGTGGAAAAAGACGGGATGGTTACAGTTAGAACGACTTTGGTCAAAGCCTAATCCGGAGCTTAACAGCAACACCTAATGATTATTAGTTATTACTTGATTAGAACGCTTCACAAAAAGCTTTGTTAGTTTTTTTTTTTTTTTTTTGATAATTTGAATCGTTTGCTGAAGGAAAAGATGTAATAACTGATTACTCTTTTACTTGTTTCAGTCATTTGACTGCGGACATGCTGGAGCACCGCCTTTTAGTCGAGCAAATCGACCCCAGGACTTATTCTTTGTAAGCCTAGTACTTATTCTGTCGGTTGAT
>NC_068981.1:54896800-54898702 GCF_001194135.2 Octopus bimaculoides | reverse complement strand
ATATATACGACGGGCTTCTTTCAGTTTCCGTCTACCAAATCCACTCACAAGGCTTTGGTCGGCCCGTGGCTATAGTAGAAGACACTTGCCCAAGGTGCTACGCAGTGGGACTGAACCCAGAACCATGTGGTTGGTAAGCAAGCTACTTACGACACAGCCACTCCTGCGCCTGTGATTGAGAATTTGTGCAGTTGAAATTTGATTGAGCTTAATGGTTCGCATTTTAACGCGAACGAAAGAAAAGTACGAAATATGTGAATCAAATAAATGATATATGCAAAATATCAGCATTGTATTTTCGTTGCTTCCTTATTGTCTATACTTAAGGTGGCGAGCTGGCAGAATCGTTAGTGCGCTGGGTAAAGTGCTTAACGACATTTCTTCCGTTTTTACATTCTGAGTTCAAATTCCGTCACGGTCAACTTTGCCTTTCAACTTTTCGAAATCAATAAAACAAAGTACCAGCTGGGTATTGTGGTAGATGTCATCGGCTATCCTACTCACCCAAAATCTCAAGCCTTGAAGTAAAAAAAATTCCCTGTCGTTCCCTGCCATTTCTTCGTGTGATTAACAATCCACTAAGTTAACTCTTGTAGTAGAATCTCGTCTACTGATGCCAACCTGAATTATCCTTATCTTTTCGTTTATTTCTTTTAATTAACTAACAGGTTGGTTGATTAAAACAGAAGAACCTGAAATTAAGAATGATTAACAGAAATTGTTCACCAAACTATCACAATGCACAAGCTGCATTGGTATTATTTTACTACCTGTCTGTGTGTGCAATTGGGCAGTAAGTATTCTTCAAATAAAGTGTTAGGTTATCCGGAAAGTTCTGAGCGTTTTTAAGCTAAATCTTTTAACGCTTCATTGAACACACCTGAAACGTAACAGTTAAAATTTTAGTGTTGCTTGAAGTGGTAGTGCTTCTCTTCTTTGTTCCTGACTAAAAATAGATTTCTTTCATTCTATTTATCCTTTAGTCACATTTGAAATGGATAACCAAAAATCTCATTCACGTTGTAATGGTCTTTTTTTTTTTTTTTTTAAATGGAGAAAATGTTGCAAAGACTTACAAAAACAGTTGTAAAATTTATGGTGATGATGCTGTAGGTGAATCAGCTGTTCGAAGGTGGCTTGCAAAATTTAAAGCTGGAGAGTTTAACTTGGAAGATGACAGTTGCAGTGGAAGACTTTCAAAATTGGATAATGTTTTGAAGGCAAAAATCGAAGAAAACTCAAATATCACGACTAGAGAACTTGCAGAGGAGTTGTAAGTTTCTAAAAGTACGCTCGTGAACACCTAGTGAAGCTAAGATTCATTTCTCGCTATAATGTATGAGTCCCTCACAGACTCTCAGAAAAGAATTGCTTGGACCGGTATTCCATCTGTCATATGCTTTTGAAACTGAATGAAAGCAGCCTTTTTTTTTTTTTTTTTTTTTAAACAAAGTGTGACTGGAGATGAAAAATGGATTGTGTACGAAAACGTAGTGCGGAAAAGATCCTGTGATTTGCGTAAGGATCCCCCAAAATAGCAACCAAAGATGAATATCCATGCCAAAAAAGCTATGCTTTGTGTTTGGTGGGCTCATAAAGGCATTATTTATTATGAGCTTCTCCCACAAAACCAGACCATTACTTCTGATGTGCACTGTCGTTAGCTGGCTAATTTGAACCAAAAAATAAAAGTATTGAGACCGGAGATTGCCAACAGGAAAGGGGTAACATGTCTTTGGCTCCCCGAACAGTTACACGAACTTGGCTGGGATCTCTTACCCCATATATTCTCCTGATATTGTGCCATCCGACTTACCACTTGTTTTTGTCTCTACAGAACTCTTTTCAAGGAAAAACTTTTAACGATTTAGATGGAGTCAAAATGCATCTAGATAACTTTTT
>NC_068981.1:54892288-54895050 GCF_001194135.2 Octopus bimaculoides | reverse complement strand
AAAGTGGACCTCTCGGACCGTTGCGATAAGGAGGCGAGATGGATTTTAATAGAAAAAGAAAAGTATAAAAAATTAAAAGAGGCTTTCCCGACAGATATAAACCCACTGAGGCCCGAGGTGAATTTCGAACCCAGCGCTCCAGTGGTGAACTACGAGGAAATAAAAGATTATATAAAATGGTGAGTAGTTTTATTTTGGATAAATTATTGAGATAATTTTGAAAAGAACTATCGAAGACTGTGAAAGGAGCTATTAAGAATTATTGAAATAACGCGGCCGCCCCCGGGGTGGGGCTGGGGTGGCCATCCCATCATCATTGTTTAATTTCATTGTTCCATTCTATCATGTGTTAATTATCCCCACATGTGTGTATTGTCCCAT
Organism: Octopus bimaculoides; assembly: GCF_001194135.2. Classification (NCBI taxonomy): domain Eukaryota; kingdom Metazoa; phylum Mollusca; class Cephalopoda; order Octopoda; family Octopodidae; genus Octopus; species Octopus bimaculoides. Next base: position 54,894,669 of record NC_068981.1, on the reverse strand, counting down.
CTGTTTTTAGCCCCTGATATTCTTGATATATTTTCCAAATCCTGAATAATAAAAAATATTTAAAGGCAATGAACTGTCAGAATCGTTAGAGTAGGTCGTCGGAAAAAATGTTTTGCAGTAATTCTTCCGGCTTTTTAAGTTCTGAGTTGAAATACCACCGTGGTCAACTTTAACTTTCATCCTTTCGTAGTCGGTATAATACAACATCAGGCAAATACTAAGGTAGATGGTATCAACTAACCCTACCACCGGCTCAAACGTTGCTGGCCCTGTACTTAAATTAGAAATTATTAATAATAGGCTATTGCTTTCACCCACCAAAATTAGTAAAATGTTTTCAACGACGTTATCAAAAAGAATGAAATCTAAAATATGTACTCTGAATCTAAAGAGGAATAATGCTTTAACATTTGGATTACTTCCAGAAAAGCAATTAAACTTCCGTGAAGGCATCTAATTCAGTGATCTAATTAAGCAATCCCTATATACCTACTATCCCCAGAAATGGCAGGAATCCAATAACTCTTGGGATGGGATGAAGGATAAGTAATGACGTTTCTAAATATGCTTTCTGATGAATAAGGTTATTTACCGGTCTCAAAGGAGTTAAAGAATCTTGAAGAATGGTCTGGAAAAGATGATTTATACAGACAAGTAAAAGAAAATGTGACAAACCAAATATACAAGAAATAGCAATTGTATTTGATACATGTGAATGCTAATGTGTGTGTAAGAGAGAAAATATTTATAGATGTATGAAGCGGGTTCCCCGAAAGTAATGCAAGTGGCCATAACTATTTTATTTAATGACATAGGCCGTTGAGATTGCGCATGTTGGTAGAGTGACTTTTCGTCAGTAGTTTCTCTTCTTCCTGATTTTCTTCATTGCAAGCAAATAAATTCCAAGCAAAAGCAACGTACTGTCATTGAATTATTTGACAGAAAGGGATGCAAGATGTCCGACATCCATTGAAGGTAACGGGTTGTTGACCGAGATGATACCATTCACAAAAGTAATGTACCCAGATGGATGAAGCTTAAAGAAGGGGAAACTAGTTATTGAAGACAAACCACGCAGTGAAAAGCCATCAAGTGTGACAAAGACACCAATGGCCAGTGAGTGGATGAAATAATTCACGCGGACAGACGAGTGTTAATCCGTGAGCTTGCTGTACAACAGGACTATGGGCACAATGCATTGCAGAAGGTAATGGAAGATTTGGGGTATCGGAAGGTAAGAGAAAAGTGAGTGCTTCAGCAGTTGACATCCGATTTGAAAGAGACGAGAAGAAGTCTGCTCTGATCTGCTGGGAGTGTTTAAAACCAATGAAGACATTTTTTTCTCAATTAGGAATGAAATGTATCTTTATGAACCAAAAATGAAAGCAATCCATGGAATAGCATTACACCTCTTTTCCAAGAGCTAAAAATTTCAAAACCTCGTGGTTGGCATAAAAAGTTGTGGTGACTGTTTTAGGGAATGGCAAGGGCATTATTTTTCTTGAATCTTTTGCAACAGAGTTGTACCGTGAACGGGGAGCGGTACATTGAGACGATGAAAAAAAATTTAGGGAAGCCCATTAAGTGGAAGAGACCGATCAAAAATTCTGAACTATCCACATTCACTACGACAATACAGGACCGTACAGTTCGGATCTGGCGTCCTCCGACATACACTTATTCGATCCAACGGACAGTCTTTGGGGACAACGATTTGGTGACAGTCGAAATGAAGATAATTGTGACAAAGTACGTACAATAGTGCATACCTAATATTTTTTTCTTTTTTTTTTTCAAAGACCATTATTTTAAAATTTCGTGTTTGGTGAATCTAACTGATGAGGACTAACCGAATTTACGATAACAGGCGTATTAGGAAAAACCGAAACGCGTGTACTAGATTATCCACTCGGGGTTGTTCATCTATCCGGTGTTTTTACTAGAGAAAGGCGGCGAGCTGGCAGAATCGTTAGCACGCCGGGCGAAATGCTTAGCGGTATTTCAACTGTCTTTACGTTCTGAGTTCAAATTCCGCCGAGGTCGACTTTGCCTTTCATCCTTTCGGGGTCGCTAAATTAAGTACCAGTTACGTACTGGGGTCGATATAATCGACTTAATCCGTTTGTCTGTCCTTGTTTGTCCCCTCTGTGTGTAGCCCCTTGTGGGCAGTAAAGAAATAGGTATTTCAATTGTCTTTACGTTCTGAGTTCAAATTCCACCGAGGTCGACTACCTTTCATCCTTTCGGAGTCGATTAAATAAGTACCAGTTACGCACTGGTGTCGATGTAGCCGACTTAATCCCTTTGTCTGTCCTTGTTTATCCCCTCTATGTTTAGCCCCTTGTGGGCAATGAAGAAATATATCCGGTAAGATGAAATTT
>NC_068981.1:54891303-54892139 GCF_001194135.2 Octopus bimaculoides | reverse complement strand
ATATATATATATATATATATATATATATAGCTTGTGTAGAAAAATACTAAAAAGCAAATAATCAATTGACGATATTTCGTTAGCACCGGCGGATGGCACTATTGTATCCTGTAATTTCACGAAATGGGGATCGTCAGCAACAGTCAGCCAAACCAATATAATTTAGTACCGGCTAAACAGCCAGTGAGGGCTGTGTATGAATTAGCTATTGGCAACAAAAGCAGCCTTTGTAACAAATATTAACACACCAACCTAACTAAGATGTGTTGTTTATAACGCCTAGAACCGCTGGTATTGACGAAATATCAACCGATATCTGTACTTGATAGCATTTGTTGTCTACGCAAGATGATTTACCGCAGTCCTAAGCGTTATAAACAACTCATCCAAGTCGGGTTGGATGTGCCTATATAAGATCAATTTATCAAAAAAAAAAATTTTACAAGAATGTTAAGTGTTACTGAAAGAAATTTAATGTAATAATAACTGTTCGTTGTACATGTTAGATTCACTGAACTCCTTCGCTGCTAGCTGGTGAGGTTTTAAATGTTTTCATGCCTTTTTTTATGTACAACCGAGGTGCTAAATCCCTACATTAAGAGGAAAATTTCCAAGAATCTAATGTCTTCGACAGACCCATGAATTATTTATCTCTACTCATTATATATATATATATAGGTGTGTGTCACACACACACATTCTCGTTGAAAAACATCCCGACAATTTAAGTCATTTCAAGTATTCATTGCATATATATTCATTGCATATATGTGATATATATATATGTATATATATATATATATATATATATATGTATATATATATATATATGTATA
>NC_068981.1:54876473-54889912 GCF_001194135.2 Octopus bimaculoides | reverse complement strand
TATATATATATATATATATGGCCCTTAGAAGGCTTACGCATATTTAAGCATGCCATATGTATGTTCACACGTGTGTGTATTGTATATGTATATATAACTATTCTTGCTATATTCACCTATCTTTCAACAAATTTTGGTGAGGGAAGCACATCTCTCTCCACCTTCCCCTTCCAAGAGGATCTGGAAAGAATTGATAAGAGGGTTGACCGAGATGAAAAGTGTCCGTCTTCTGCCCTTTCAGAATGCCATAGGGGGACATCCACCGATCCCTTTGCCCGACTGACAGAGGGTTGTTAGCGACTGACAACACTATGCGACAGGCGCCCTCCTCGGCCTATGCTTGATCCAGGACTGAAGCCCTTTTAAAGAAACGTGCTACAGAAAAGCTTGTCTAACAAAAGCTGATCACCTCAAGGAAACGCTAGAGGTATCATGGCCTCGGAACATATCAGCACATTTTAACCCCCGGCATACCCAGTTCTTAATGCAGCAGATGTTGGCAGCAAATGGATTGTCTGACCAGCGGAACATGTCCCCTCTACAACTCTTTGTCATTGTGAGTTATCAGTTATTTTTATCCTTTCATCACGACGCAAACGATGTTAACGAAATCGAAAACGTTATCTATTTGTAATATTTTGATATAGTACGACTATGTCGGTGAGGCTTAAGCAAATTTTAATATGCTGTACTATATCATTATTCTCATACCAGAGAAACGTGCATGTAGCTGGACTTGAAGTGCGGACTAAGTAAACGAATACAGGAGCCGCTTCACGGATCTACAAATTCTAAAGTAAAAGAAAAAAAGCAATTGTGTATGTGTGACAGAGTTGTCAAGTTGTCATGAATAATATGAAAAATGTTATGAATATAATAGATTTTGTCCTCGATTTCGTCCCTTAATTTAACTTACATAGCTAGAACAATATAATAGTTAATTCATCCATTATTTCACAAATTACATTTAAATACGCGCACACGCGAACACATTATTGAGTGTAGTTGATTATCAGAATCTGTTGTCTGTCACTAGATTTTCTTTAGGCTTTAACAGTAACTGCGAAAATTGGGTTTTACGTACAAAGAAAACGCTATAAAATGTACGTGTGGACATTTGTGGTATTTCTTTTTTTTTTTATAAGTTCAACACTGGATTTTGTATTCTCTAATCTTATTGTGAAGTCTGACCCATCATTAAATTTTACAGTGAATAACTCGAATGAGAAATGCACACATTCATGCATATTCCCCCAAACCCATTATATTTTGTGTTTGTTCGTGGATTAGAGTCACTTGTGTTTCTTTGTGGAAGTTTTCTACTCTACTTCAAATGTCCATACAGTGAAATATAGAAATAAAATTAGATGACAGATTAATATTTTATCACTGCGAGAAGGGGTGGATCATAAAAACTATTTGAAGTGGTAGGACAGTATTAAATCAAAATAATTGTTTTTGTATTAAGGCTCTTATTCAAAAGCGGAGTAGAGGTGGGTTTCAATTAAATACGATGTAACTGACCATCATAGACATGTAAACAAGAAGAAACTAATACCAAACAAACCTACTATGCCTTTAACATAAAGAAAAGGATAATACAGTTTCAGCTGGGCTGAATCAATCAAGTTGACAGCTTTGCAGATTTGGTGATATCTGATGTCAATGTCCTACTGTGCTCTTCATCCTGTAAAGGCTGATTTCAAGCTTCCGGTACGACAACAACTTGCAGGAAGAGAAATTTAGTTTCCTTTGTATTCTCACTATTACAACTCTTCCATCATGTGGCACTCATTCATACCCGATATTTGAACCCAAAGAAAAATTGAAATGATAAGGAAAATACATGAATAAAATCAGGTGCGTATTAAAACTACATATAAATCACTGACAACAGGGATATTATTAGTTTTGGGTGTGTCATAATGTATTTTTAAGCAAGATATATAAACAATATTTAAAAGTTAATTCTTTGTTGATAAGAATGAAAACGTCAGCTATTTCAGGGTGAGTATCTGGATAACAACAGCAGCCAGACTTGATGTCGATAGAATCACGGTTACCAAAAGGATAAACGGTTCAAATCCTGTCATCAATTCTGTATATTTCATATCTTTAACATAAAGACTGACCTCCTTAATTATGAACGAGAAAATACTTCTGTCAATAGTTACTAATCGTATATAAAACTCAAGTGAGATGTACAATGTAGTATTGTTCCCATATTTCGGATAGCGGTGCTACAATACATACAGACGCCATAGATCGTATCCAACAGCCACCCAACTGATCGACGCGAGGTCGCTTATCAATACCTCCAATTTCTGGTTGATAAAAGTGCTGTCTCCCCATTCGTCCTCTGCTTGTGTTACTACAGTAGCCTCAGCTTTAGGGCCTGTTTGATCTCAACCTCGGTCAATCCGTTTTAGTCGCTTATAATCATATCACCCATATTGTGTCCATAACCATTCAAGCTCCGCACTAGCCACCACACACGAGTTTTCATCCCCAGAATATCATTTCTCTGGAAATACCTGTCTGTTCTTTTTCTCATAGCCAGCAACTTTTAGTTGTTTAAGAGGAGCACGACTAAATCAGTCTATACGGTCTTGAAGGCCATAGCACGGCTCCTTCCACCAGACCAAATTACTAAAGACAAAACTAATATATTAGTCACTGGAATACGGGGTTACAATTTCAGCAATGCTCCAACATATAGGAATATTTCCAAGTTTACTATCCTTAAGTTTCCTTATGTATTGAGATAAGAAAGCGGGGTTAATTCTGTCTCTAGATTTAAAAGAATGAGTGTTCATTTTATGTTAGGCTTTGAGTGTCCTCTATGAACCTTACATAATTATTTTCGGTACCATCTCTAGATGATACTTTTGCTCTGTGCACAAGCACCTTTATGAAGGATTTGACATTTAGTAAACGACACTTTTTGTTGCAAAGTACATTCTAGAAAATGTATTAAGCATTTCTATTTCTATGCCGTTGGTTGCGGAGTGTCATTTGTGATGTAATGCTTTCCAGTTAACTATAACTAACTTTAACATTATTGTTGTTACAGTTTATATTTGTTGAAATTTTTTTCTCGGAGACATACTAGCTGTGTTGGATACTTGTTTAGAGATAAAAATTAACATTTGCAGATGGTACTCAAGAAAAGAACTATACAATGCTCCCGATTAGCAAATTCACACTTATCCTTTTTTATCTAGAGATAGTTAACACCACTAACAACTGAAGCTTAATCCTTTATAAGACGTGTCACTGTTGAAACTGCAAGTCCATAACTATTTTAAAATAGGTAGAACATAAGATTTTAAAAAAATATATATATATAAACAGGATAGTCATGGATGGAATCCCTTTGATCATAATTCTGCTCTCTCGAAGCTGAACGACAAAAGTTTGAGCTGATTTGGCTTAATTCCTCAAATAACCTAGTTACCCGTAAATATAAAATGCGAAAATGTATTTTTAAAAAGAATGCCTCAATATAGATGCCTCTTCGCAGTTGCTCAACCCGCTAGATGTAGTGGTCAAATCTCTCTCAAATCATACACATCTTACCGACTTAGAAAAGGACGCATTTGATAATGTAGTCCATAGTATAGTGTTTTTGAAAAAAGGAAGGGATGGCTATAATTTAGATATCTTTGACAAAGGTCCATTCAGTTAAGACTATGACTAAATGGTAGCAACAAGGAAGAACACTTATTAGATACACTATATCTGAAAACAAAAATCGATGTGGTTGCGGCTGGACTATCTATATCAAGACCATGAACCTTTGTGATCAGAGTTGACCTGGTTTTGATCAATAATAACAGCAACAACAAAAATAATTTCCCACGGCAATGAAACATGACTGAATTTATCATTTCTTTTAATAATATTGGTAGCTTACATTCATTAGTTATACTAATAGGTTAATAAATGCATTTCTGCTGCTTCAGAGGAATTCTTAGGTTTATTTTTTTTTTAAATGTGGGGGCTGTTTGTTTTATTTTAATCTTTTTGCATATTCTGACATCACGTCTGTAAAATAAAGAAAAATAACCCGAAAGCTTGTAATTAGCTCAGGTTGTTAGCAAATAATGTTCTACAGCCTTTTTTTTTAGATAGTGATAATTATGGTGACTGGAGTGTCCTAGTTACGCTGTAAGGAAAACATAGGTTGTAGTGGGAAGAAATACCTAAGCGTTTATGTGTGTGTGTGTATATATATATATATATATATATATATATATAAAATCACGAGTGAAACAGAGTGTGTGTGTTTATAGAAAACAAATAAGACTTGTGAAAAATACTCTGGTGAAACCAAATTTTTTCTCTCTATGACCAGAAAAGATCAATCTACCAGTTTCAGCATTTATTATCGCTTCATCAGAGGTCGATTACTCATTTTACTCACTACATAACTATTCATGGTATAGACAGGTATTGATAGAATTAAATTGGTCTACCCTAACTTGCTAACAGTGCAAACGTTGGTGACGTATAAATAGAATCAAATTAGGACAGGCCAGTTTAGCTTTATCCTACTTTGTATATACTAGAAATACCTATAAGCCTACGTTTAGATACACTTAGGAAAGACCTCATTTGTACATTAGAAAATTTCGCCTTCAAATTAACGATAACCACACACTTGGTATTGTAAACTTCTATGATGTCACACTCATTTTACTCACAGATATTGCTAAAAATGTCTTATTCCTAATAGATGAATAGGGGAAAGATGGGGAAGCAGGTTTCGAAGCTGACATCTATTTTTAGCTAGTATGCTATCCTGTAAAAGTTAGTTTCTGTATCGAACTATTTTTTCATTACAATTTATCCACACCTGTCCGAGCCAAGACAACTTACGTAAGAAATGAGAACCACAAGATACGCAGTAAATGCAACGAAGCACGAGACAAGAAGACCAGCACCATGCAATTCCGAAAAGACCTTATGGAGACTTTTTCACTAAATATCAGGACGTCATTAGACCACCTAATAAAACCAACACGTCCATGAATAACGCGCTGTATTGGGAAACTGCCACATTTAATAAGAGAACAACTGATGCAGCCTATCGTGCGATCCATGGGGAGAAAATGATTATACGACTGACTTATCCAGAATTAACTACCGAGCTACACATAATGATTTGCTATTATTATATTTAAAAAAGTTTAAAATAATGATGCTTTATATATCCACCCATTTTTTTCTTAAGTCATTACCATATCTCTTAGAGTAAAAATAAGCTCTTTCCTTTTGTAATTCCATAGTATGGCATCATTTTAACTGAAAATCTTCAATCATCTCAACCGATCAGCATATTTCGACTGTTATTAGTGGGACAGCGGTATAGCTTCAACAGGGAACTTTAACTGGATTCCATGCACCGACATCAAGCTGCAATTAAATTGCAAGCAAAGCACATCAACAGTTTGCTGCGGGTGTGGCAACGTTCTGCTGCCCGCAGCTTAAAACGAAGCAAAATGGTAATTTTTGCTGAGAATGAATCGACTCCGTTACATTACCAGCTCTTACTTTATTACGCCTGGCACGGGGTAATAAAATTAAAGTCAACCTCGGCGGGAATTAAAGCAAGAGCGCAGAATGAGGAACGTCCATTTTGGGAAGCATTTAGTTCGTTGCTCAATTATTTTTTTACCATATTGCTGCTTTCCATATTTGAAATTTTGCAAATTAAAGCGAACTTAGAAAGTGTATGTCTAATTCGTATGATTCAGATTTTTATCAGAATTTGTCTTTTAGTCATTCTATTCTTCATTGCATTTCATTTTATTATAATTTTAATTAGATATTTGTCACTATTTATTAATCTCTATTGCCATAGCAGACATGCTTAATCTCAATTTTGATTCTAAATCACTTTGATATTAATCACCAGACTGTTTGTTCCCTTTACTGCTGTTGTTGTCGGCTTCATCCGCTTATCACATAATGACGGTAATAATAAGCGAGATAACATGAAAACAAGAATGTTACTTGTATATTTTTGGGTGGTGCCGGAGCTCATAGAATTCTTGAGAGAATCTTGAGAGTTGCATGTCATGCTCCAAAGAAATAACTTGGTATTTCCAAGTTGCAACTACCCCCAAATGAAAAAATAGTATGAAACAATTTTTATTTCCGTTAGGCTCAATAGCCAATTTTCAGAATGTTAGACACGCTCTAGAAATACGTACACGTATTAGTATACAGAATATAATACACACACACCTTTGTTCAGCTTCGTCAAATCTACAGCGTTCAATATCCCATCGCGTTTGGCCCTACGGCTTTTTATGTTGTTTTCACTGTCTAATTTTTCCTGTCTTTGTTTGTGTTTGCTACCTTGGAATCCTCTGTTTAGTGGGTTAATCCACTACTCAGGAAGAAACTATTCTAAGAGTGCGTCCTGCCTTATCTTTGAAACGCCTAGTTTTAGAATAGAGGCAGCTGATGAAGGAATAATTCCATAAGTGGCTTGTTTGTTTTCCTATGTGTTCGTTCTGTTGTCTGTAAACCAAGTCCGTTTTATTCAATGACATAAGGAAAGAAACATTAAACAAACAATTTAAATACTCTTTTACTTGTTTCAGTCATTTGACTGCGGCCATGCTGGAGCACCGCCTTTAGTCGAGCAAATCGACCCCAGGATTTATTCTTTGTAAGCCTAGTACTTATTCTATCGGTCTCTTTCGCCGAACCGCTTAGTTACGGGGACGTAAACAGGACCCTTCCTCGGTTGACTGCTGTCAACACGGGCTTTCTCGCAGACTTTTCAAAGACTGACATGTGTCTGTGACTTACGATTGGCTAAAATTACCAAAATTTTCAAACTTTAATTACTAATAACTCTTTATTGAATTATAGCGTAGTCTATAAAAGTGTATCATTTCATTTTTACTTAAAATGTTGCAGCTAAAGATAAAATTTCAAATAAAATATTTAGATTTAGAAAATATTAGCTTTTATTAAAACTAAAAAATTTTTTATAAGTTATTACTTCTATTTGTTATTGTTACTTCTATTAAAAATTAAAAATAACTCAAAATATCTTCTGCACTTGAAAAAAATTCATTTTTTAATTAATAATTAGAAATCTGAAAATAGGTTTTAAAAAAGAGTAGTACATAATTTGTTAGTACAATAAATAGAATACAAAAATTAGTTACATATTACAGTAAAATCTACTTAGAACAAGAAATTCACAGTAAAATTTGCTTGAGTTATTTCCTAAGTTATTGCCAAGACTTCACATTTTTAGTCTCGAGTCACTGCCTATATTTTTACGTAATGAATTTGCCTACCACATATACTATTCTACTTTGCATAAAACTTTAGCTATATTGGTACTTCTGGCTCTCATTTTTTAAGTATTCTAGTGTGTCGATATTTTAACAAAATGATTGTACGTTTTTTAATTATAATGTTACTTTGTAAATTAAAATCAAATTTTATCCTTAGCAGCAATATTTTAAAGTAAATATTTTCTTCTGTTCTTTACCAGATGTAATAACTTGTCCTGAACTTTTCCATGCTTATAATCTTAAGAAAATGATTTCTCTTGCTCGCATTTTTCTATGTAATCCATGTTTTTTCCAGGCTATGCCATTATGCTAATTAATAATGTGCCAAATGTGTCAATTAGGGGTGTCGTTGATAATTTTTTCCTTGCCTCATTGATGCCGGTGATATATATTAAAAGTCCCCTTGTAGAACTATATTATTACTCTCAAATTTGAGAAACAAACACTCGTAACTTTTTTTCTTTTAAAACTTCATTGCATGAGATTGATACCATGAAATTCCTCGAATTGAGCTCTATCATTTAAGCTTAACCAAAATATAATTTATTTTTAAAATAAGGAAGTTAATTATACTTAAATTAGAATTTCTCCAAGTCGAGTAGCCCATCCTGCTCAAAAGGTCCCTGAATAAGAGTTATTTAAAGATGAACGAAACACCTATGTTTTCAGAGGTGACTTATTCAAACCACAATGAACCCCTTTCAACATATGGCTCTGATGCTCCCCCGCTACACCTGCTCGTGATCAAAGATGTCTCTTAGTGGTTGATATCATCAGCCACAAAGGGCTATGCTCAACCGGTTCAGGTCAAGCAACTGACAAGCAAATCTGATATTGAGCAGAATATTTGCTGTAGTTCGATCTTCATCTTCAAGACTGAAATCTCCACTTCTGAATTTTGCAAGCCATCTTCTGCAAGTTCTTTCATTCAAGCATTCCTTCCTATAAACTGAGTGAATGTTTCGAGTCGTTTTGGCTGCAGAGTTTCCTTTTTTGTACTCATAAAGCATTATGTGCTTCAAATGCTCTTTGGATACTTCCATGTTAGAAAGTGTTTTAATCAAAAAAATTTAATTCTATTATTCTGTAAAATATTTAATTCGGTTAAATGTACACAAATGCATAAAAATAATTTTTAATTCCATTTGACATTCTAAAATACTATTAAATTTCATTCAATTTTAAAAAAAGTAAAATCGGACAAAACTTATGGGATGGCCTGTTTTTTGATGTGCAGAAGTATATGTGTAATTTAATTTACTTACACTACATTAATTTTCTGTTACTCTGTAATTCACATTTAGATTGAGAGAGATGTTGGAAGTGTGCGTGTGCGTGCAATGCTGGTAAATACAATTTTTTAACTTCCTAGAGCGGTTATTTATAGAATGTTTCTCACAAACTTTGCCTATCATATTTGATGCCTCTATGATGAGTGGGACCGTTTTCGTTTTAAGGTGCTCCATTTGTTTGTATTTCCTTCGATTTTCAGACTCTTTCATTGATATTTTCATCTTACAGAATTAATTTGCAAGCTTTATCTTTTTTCGTCCTTGATGGCGATATCTGGTCTGTTTGTATTAATTGTTCAGTTTGTGTTAACTGGGAAATCCTAAATTGTTTTCACATCTATTAATGACTCTGAAAGGTGTCCCAACCAATTGATGACTGCTTCTGTTTTGTAGAGGTTGTATAGCGTCAGGTACTGGCCTACTCTGTCATGACGATTCTGATTCTCATTAGGTGTTAGTGTCGGACAGCCTGAAGTAAGATGGTTTATTGCTTCATTACATTAGTCACCATTTTTAAGATATGAGGCTAGTGGTTTCTGATACGTAAACTTTAGACTTGTGCTACCAACATGAATCCTCCTGTCTCTGCTTTTAGTCCTGAACATTCCAGCCAGTGATGGCTATTTACTGGCCTTTATTGGTATCTTTGCTCCGCAGAACATACTGTCCATGCAGAAATTTTTGTGCTCATCGATCTTCGAATTAGCCTTGGTGCTTGTAGTTTTTAGCTAGCAAAACGATAGCGTTTCTCTCTCACTATCTTATTTCAAAGATAAAACTGAATTTAGTGGCATATTTTCTACATTGTTTTGCTATTGACTTGAGTTTTCTTATTTTCGTGCACTAGAACTTGTTGCAACATCTGATCATCTGAGAATTCTAGATACCTACAGATCTCTATTGTTGTTTTATACGATAGTTCAAGATGCGTCATTCTTCGGCATCTCTCGCTTTTCCGCAGGCACAGACGACCAGGAATCTCCTTGAGTGGTGCATTTTTTTTTATTGCATGCCAGTAACTTTCGGATTTTCGAGTCTATCCCTTTAATTTCGCTGGCAAAATAGCGGTATTTCGTCGTCCATTTTTTACGTTCTGATTTTTTCATTTCCGTCAAGGTCGACTTCGCCTCTCATCCGAGAAAATAATTTCTAGTTGAAAACTGGGATCGAGGTAATCGACTTACCTCTTCTCCAAACTTTCAGATGTTGTGCCTAGAGGAAAAAGGTTTTTTTTTTAATAGTATAGGCATATGACCATAACTTCGAGGAGAGTATAATCAATAAGATCGTTTCCTGTACTTGGTTATGACTTATTTCATCTTCACTAGAAAGAAGATCAAATCAATCCTAGCAAGATATTAACACAAAACAACTAAATACTAACGCATTTGCGATCCACGGCAAGACAACTTATAACTTAGGCACAAAGCGAGTCATCTCTTTCCACTCGTCGGAACAATCAGTTAGGCCGACTCTAGTCCTAAACTTCATTTAACTTATCGACCTCGGAAGGCTGAATGACAAAACCGGCATTGGTAGAACTTGAAATTAGAACGTAAAAGGTCTTAACAAAACACTGTTAGGGCTTTTTACTTACAGGCTACAGATTCTGTTATCTTACCACACCCCAAAACCAAAAACAACTCTAGTGGGGTTAATGCAGAGAATAGACTGACGAAGCTAAATATTTCAAGATAGCTTACCTTCAACTGAAATGTTTCTTTGCCAGTCCGGCACAGTAGATACGATGATGTTAAAAGAAAGTTTTGTATTTGTAGTCCCGAATGCCGAAACAGTTGCAAGAAGTGAGCAGCTGCAGTGCTTTTAAGGCACCACCACAAGGGAAGGAACGGTTTCCTTTATAGGGGGTAAAAGAATACAAACTACAAATTTGTATATAAGCAGCCTGTTCCCGGTGACGACTGTGCAGCTAAGTAAACAATACTCTATAAAGTATATGATTATATGGTTCAACTATTTTCTTCTTAAATGGTGTCCCATGGGGAAAAGTTATTCAGCAGTAATGGGAACTAGGAAATAGTAATGACTTCTAAATGAATGTTGTTACTAAAACTTAGCTCATACACGCGCGCAGGTATATATATATATATATATATATATATATATATATATATATACACACACACAGATACATACACGATCATATATGGTGTGAATATATAATCGCGCTTGTATATTTACGTAATTGTAAAGTACACACAAAGACAACATTCATATTTTAATAGAAACATACATACATGTGCGCGTGCACGCTCAAACTCTCAGCGCATGCAAACGTGCCTGTTTGTCTAAATCTATGTGTGCACATGTCTTATATATACGTGTTTATGATAGTTGTCTGCGTATGTTCCATACATAGGCATAAAGAACACATAATTAGAAAGGCACGCGTGCTTCTCCTTCATCTTGAAAAAATACGTGCAGGCACATGCGCGCAGACACGCAGACACACACACACACATGCAAATAAAGTCTACAAATAAGTTGCTTCGCGCTATCCACTCGTACTCAGTTATTACACAAGGTTTTCTAAAGTTGTGTAAGAATTTTTCTGTTATTTTTTACAATTGCAAGCAAATTCGAGCATGAAATTTTGCATGAAGATTATCAAATCTACTATCGGAACCCTCGTAGTGCACCATTAGGCTTTTGGTGAGTATTTTTAGAGTGAGCGCAAGTTTTTGAGTGTTGTTTCAAGATTATGAGTGTTCAGGGTAAAACGCCAGAAAAGGGAATTCATCGGATAAATTTTCAGCTCACTTACGTGATTAGAATCAGTTATGGAGTCTGTCAAGAGATTTTCTAGCCCACAGACCTACTGTTTTACTCTCTTTATCTCTCTCTGCCCTTTTTCTATCCCTACTATATATAATGACCTTTTCTCTCCGGAGCTTACTAGTCTCGTGCTACCACCACTCAAGCACTCTCGACTCGCTCATCATACTTCATTTATATTTTTCCCCCCAAGTCACGCACTAACAACAAATAGATTTTGCTTCCCAGAACATCGAGCCTGTCGATTTTCATCTCCGTCCCTGTTTTAACTTTGGCCATCTATTTGAAATGACTCAAGAGAAATATTAACTGCATCTTCATTGGTCTTGGAAAGTTTGTGAAGGCTTTGAACGCAGCCCCTTTCTCCACATTAAGGCATTATAACATAACCAGCACTGTTGTGGTGTACAGTTGTTTTCTATCGTTTTGTAGTGTTAACGAGAGACTGAACCCTTTAGCACGCAATCTTGACCAGCTCCGTGTAGCTGGAGATCTGGAGGCGCCACACTTCGTTGGCTAACCTGTGAAGAATGCCCTCACAATTGTGATTAAACCGACTCTGCTGCTTCCACACCAAGGTGACCTGGCTACTGATTGTCCCAAGATGTAACGCTTGTACAGACGGAAAATAAATACTGTTATTTGTTCGGATATTCTTGTTCCGCTATTTTCCTTCCACGTTTATGTAAGGATTTGTAAGGCACCCATCCAGTGCCAACCTCACTTCCTACAATTGGTGACCGCCGACGAAGTACATTAGCAGCCAAGGTTCTAACTAGCGCCCGTTTTCACAATAGTGAAAGGAAAAACAGAGCTCTTCCACTAACATCGAATTCACACGTCTGATTATGCTCGCGTTATTTCTTCATTCCAACATCAAGCCGCAACAATTTGGACAGAAAAACACAGACCAACGCCGACACCACGTGCTCATAATCAGGGTTGTGGAGCCATCTTTCTTCAACCACGTGCTTCTACAGGTTTTTTCAACTACTATTTCTAGCAGTAACATCCTTTTGACTTTCGTCTTCTAGCAAAATTCATTTTTTCCAGCTTCTCAAGAAAAAAAAAAAAAAACAGCATCCGGGCATTGCTGCTACACTTAAGCTTATCACTGCTCGTTTTTTCTGGCCAAATATGCGTCGCACAATTACTTCTTGGACACGTACTTGTTCCAAGTGCCAACGTTCCAAGATCCAACGGCACGTTCGTGCTCCGCTTGGATAGTTTTCTCCTCCATAGGCCCGTTTTCGCCAAGTCTACATTGATCTGGTTGGACATTGGCCTGTGAGTCGCGAGTTCTCTTATATCTTGACCTGTGTTGACCGTTTCTCCCGCTGGCCAGAAGCCATTTCAATAGCAGACATTTCTGCTGAATCTGTTGCCCGAGCTTTTGCTTCTAACTGGATTTCCCGATTCGGAGTTCCGTCGAGATTAACTACTGATCGCGGACGCCAGTTTGAAGCTTCTTTATTCCAGGAACTGTCACGAATTCTGGGTGTGCATCACATTCGCACGACCAGTTACCATCCAGCTTCCAACAGGATGGTCAAACGGTTTCATAGACAGCAAGGCTGCTCTACGTGCCTCTCCAGATCCGCAGTCTTGGACTGAATTTCTGCCAACTGTGCTTCTTGGCTGTCGTATTGCTGTCAAGGCAGACCTGGGTTTCTCCTCTGCAGAGCTGCTGTATGGTACCACACTAGCATTGCCTAGTGCGATGTTGATGCCAGACACTTCACAGTTTCATGATCTGGCGTCGTACGTCACCAGACTTTGCACCAATTTTTCTAATCTTCCGCCCGTGAGTTCCCGGGACCAATCTTCACCCTCTAATGTCCCATCAGATATTGACTCTTGATCGCATGTTTTTGTTTGGGATGACTCTGTCAAGGGACCTCTTGTTTCTCCTTACAAAGAACCCTTTCGTATATATATACATATATATATTAATATGGATATATATATATAGATATGTATATATATAATTTATTAATAAGGGTAGAAATTGATATTAATCAATTAA
>NC_068981.1:54873437-54876373 GCF_001194135.2 Octopus bimaculoides | reverse complement strand
ACATATATACATACATATATACGTATATACATATATACATACATATATACGTATATACATACATATATATGTATTTTTTTATTATTTTTTTTTTTTTAAGTTTTAGCTCAGAGCTGCAGCCATGCTGATGCACCACCGTGTTGCTACACTGTTATTACAGGGAACCTCTTACAATATGTGGAACTTGGTGAAGAATGGAGCTTGATTTAGCAATCCTCATTTGCACCTCCTGCCGCGAGGTAGGTTCATCTGGAACTCTCGATAGGAAGAGGTCCAGCTTTGATTTAAAAACTCCTACATCTACTTTGTGCAGATTCCTCAGGCTCTTTGGGAGAATATTAAAAAGTTGTGGGCCCCTGAATCCCAAGCTGTTGCAGTAACTGGTCCTGAAGCGCGATGGCATTGCTGGGATCTTTGGCACTATGCAGTGTCGTCCCGTTCTGGCATTGGTGTAGCTTTCAATGCCAAAATTTGGCACAATTCCTTCCAGGATCTTCCAGATGTATATTACTGCATACCTCTCCCGCCTTCTCTCCAGGGAGTAGAGTCTTAGCTGTTTCAGCCTTTCCCAGTAGCTGAGCAGTTGCAAAGAGACAATCTTCTTTGTGAATCTCCTCTGGATTGCTTCAAGGTCTGCTGTTAATTTCAGACTGGTGGGTGACCACAGCTGTGAGCAGTAATCCAGGCGGCTGAGGACGAATGTCCTCCAGAGTATCATCATGGTTTCCTTATCTCTGGTTCTGAATGTTCTCAGGATCCATCCAGCCAATCGTCTGCACTTTGTTGCCATTCTGGTAATGTGCACTTGGAAAGAGGTATCATCACTCATGTCGATACCCAAGTCTTTCACCGATTGATTACATTGGCCCAAGTGCTCAACTGGTATTTATTTTATCGACTCTGAAAGAGCAAGGTCAATCACAGTGGAATTTGAACTCAGAATGCAAATACGGACGAAAAGCCGCTACGCATTTTGCCCAGCGTGCTAACGATTCTGCCAGCTCGCCGCCAAACTGCTTTTAATATCAACTTCATGTGTTTACACATTTCACTAAAAAAAGAAAAAAGAACGCGAAAGTGTGTAAGGGAGACGATTCTTTCAAACGAATTTGTGAAAGTAATGTGTATGTGTATGATATATATATATATATATATAAAATAAGTACTCTCTATAAGTTTTACAGTTCGAATACACTAATATTAGTACAATATATAATATTAAAAAATTTGTAACTGCTTAATCTGAAAGACAAAATGCAAAATATAAAATAATTGTCATTCAAAATGATAGAGTAGCTTCCCTTTACCAAGGAGCTATTACAGGGAATTTGCAATAGTATTAATGAGTCTTTTGGTAATGAAGAATCAGTTTTGGATTTCTTAAGAACACTTACTTCTGGACTTCAATTTTCGGCCATAAAACTTATCACAAAGACAGGTCATATACATGGATGGTATTAAATGCATTTTTCTATTTCCGTTTATACTACAGATACAATTTTAAACTGTAGGCCTCTACAGTATATATTATAGATCTCTATAATATAAAAATAATTATAATTGTTATTTGTAATTGCTATAATTCCTAATTTGTAGAATTTATGCACTCACAACATCATTGTTGGATTGTATATGTTTACTTTACTCTCCTATTTATACACACACGTATACAAAAGTCTTCACATTTGCACTGTGCAGTTCTGTGCAAATAAAAACCCGATGCAAATCTCTTCATCACCAAGCAATCATGCCTGAGATTTATTTCAGAATGCTGCACTAGGAATTTCTGTCTCCATCATCTTTAGTAACCTCTGAACTTCATGTTTTTCTGCAAATGGTATTAATGTAAAGAATTGGCCTCTATCCCCTGTTAGGGTACAGAAGTCATCAAAATATAATATCTGGTGCGATCAGATTTCCCGTATGATGTAAGCAGACAGCAGACCCTGCCCTGCATGGAGCAATAGTAGAAATGGGTGGAATGTATTCTATAAAGCTCCTCTTAATTAACCACCTCAGTCAAAGTTGCCATGGTGTCAAGTGGAAAACCTCTGTGCAATATTAGTGTGCATGTTCGACAGTGTAAGCATCTTGAGAGAAAAGTTAAGCATAAGAGGCATCAGATGTGGTGTGCAAGAGACGACTGCACTGGTATGGTCATGTGATGCATATGGACAAGGACAGCTGTGTAAAGAAGTGCCTAACTCTGACTGTGGAGGGAACCTGTGCTAGAGGTAGACCCAGGAAGACATGGAATGAGGTAGTGAAGCATGATTTCAAACTTTGAGCCTCACGGAGGCAATGACTGGTGACCGAGACCTTTAGTGATGTGCTGTGCAGTGCTTGAGAGGACTTGTCAAGTCAAGTGCAACCATGCTGGTGGCATGTAAAGCTTTCGAGCATTGGGCTTCACAGAGGTAAAGTGACTGAGTTCCTTTCAAGTGTTGGGCCTCATGGAGGCAATGACCAAGACCTTTGGCATTATGCCATGCTTGAGAAGACTGATGAAGCTGAATTGCAGTCATGGCAGATACTGGTGTCACACAAATTGTCATCTGTGCCAGTGACACATAAAAGCATTCCAGCGTCATGCAAATGGCACCTGTGCCGGTGGCACATAAAAGCACCCATTACACTCTTGGAATGGTTGGTGTTGGGAAGGGCATCCAGCTGTAGAAAACCATGTCAAATCAGACTGGAGTCCAGTGCTACTTTCCAGTGTGTCAGCCTGGTCAAACCGTCCAACTCATGCCAACATGGACAACAGACATTAAATGATGATGAAGTCTCTATGAGAAATCCTCTCAAGGTAAATAGCACAATATTCTGTGCTCTAACACAATCTGCACATTATGTTGGAGATAAAAATTACTACATGCATATACAAGGCAGGCTTCTTTCAGTTTCCGTAACTAATACAAACATTTAACAGTCAA
>NC_068981.1:54864212-54872920 GCF_001194135.2 Octopus bimaculoides | reverse complement strand
GTTCACTAGAGCTCCATTTATCCCAGAACTATATATGTACATTAATGTGACCATAGAACAAAGTATTAACAAATCATACAAATACATAGAAAACAACAGAACAAAGAAACAGTTTATATTTTCCCAATAGAAAACACTTTAAAAAATACAAATATAAATGATGATTACAATGATGGTTTTGTGTGTGTGTGTGTGTGTGTTCTCATTTTTTAATATTGATGAATATTTATATGGAATTGATATTGAATGCATACAGAATCAGACGCACCATGACATATATATATATATATATATATATAGATATTTATATTAAGAAATATACAGCCTATCTCATGCAAATTGATACTATTAGAACAAGTTTCAGATTTAATACAGCAATAAATTACTAAAATAAATGAGGACCTTGATGATGGTATTATATGCATTAAAGAAATATTCATCAAATATAATCTTCTGAACAGCATTCAATAAGAATTTCAAGTCAGATAACTGGTCAAGCTCTACCTCTTCTACTCCAATTATCCCTGGCAGCAAATCTGTTTCACCCTTGTCCATCTAAGGTAACTGAAACAATTCTCTTATGTCTATTATTCACACAACCAAAAGTTAAACCCCACAAATAGTTTACACACAGCTGTAAGTAAACCATACAGGCAAAGACCAGTGACTACAATCTTAGACTTAGTTATCCGCCACCACACTTGCTATCAGAGAAGCAAAGAATGTATCTTTTTGTACGTTGCTTGGACTGCAAGCTTTTTAACTTTCTAAATTGCAGTAGAACCTTCAGATTCCTTGCCAAAATATTCTGATAATTTTACAGAACCCTTCTACCATTCACTCTTCGACCAAGATATTCCTACCAACAACTCCTGCTAAAAAATACCTTCACATTTGTTGTGTGTTTTCCAACTCTACACACCTTATTCAGTACAATTTCTCTCAAAATCCCCTCACCTTGTTTCACTGTCAGGTACAGACCCTATGTACTAACACTCCTTCAATCACTACAATCCAACAGTGTCTCTATCACTCTCAAACTGCATTTCTGAGCTTTGCTTTTTATCCTCATCAAACTCTTCAATCTATCTTTCTTTCCTTTGGAAACATGTTTATCATATCTCTATAAGAATAACCTTTTCAACTTTGCTAATAATTGCCCTCAAAAACACAATGACTATACATATCAAGAAGACAGTCTAGTAATGAACAAACCTAGCTAAAAACCTTACAATCGATTATTTTATGAGAAATGAAAAGCAATTGTCAGTGAAGGCTTAAAGTAAGGGGGAATAATTACTGCAGCTAAAAATATTTATTGAAAACTATGAAGATTCAATTTTTTTTACAAACTAAAAGACTTGGGGCTATTTTTGTCATGTTTCTAATTATCATCGATCTGAGATTTTCCAAACTTTAATATGATGGATGTTTTGCAGCTTTAATCTTCAACCAACAGTGAAACGGTTAGGTAAAGTAAAAGACTTATCTGCTACTTTGACTGAAGAATAGGGAGACTGTTACAACTATGCCATTTGTAGATGTTATTACCAGCAGCTGAATGTTTTGTCTTCTGACATTAAGCATGAATATTTCATTTTTGCATTTAATTTACATAATTTCCAAAGCTCCAAAAGATCTTATTAATTGCTTCAATAACAGTACAACTTAATAGTGGCTAATGAACTAGTGACTGGCGTGTTGGAAACCTGTAATCAATAATATTTGTTCACCATTACAATATACATAAAAAAAAAGTCAATAATAAAGTGTAAAAATAATAAATAAAATGAGAGAGAGAGAGATTCATATAAAAAAAAAAACACAAATGATAATCATCTGATTGGAATCAGAGAAACAACAATATAGTAAAGTTATTAAATCAAACTTCTTGAGTAAATAATTGAAATGAATGATAGTGATGCTCATTAGAGAGTATTTTTACAAGTGTTTTGTTATAATTAATTCCACAAAATTGTTGATATCACAATGATGAAACATTAATTTGACACAAATAGGTCTTGAATGCAGTAACAAGTTGGGGAACAATTTAGACCAGACATAGCTCAGTTTGTGGAGTGCACTGTAAATACTATCACTGACACCCTATATCATAATCAAACAGCATCTTAAAAATTCTATAAACAACAGTTCATGAATAACAGAAACTCTAACTAAAAACAATTAGATTTTTTCTAGAGATTATGAATAACTGATGAGAGGACCAAGGGCATATCTGTCACTAAAGCTGTATTGTGTCCAAGGTTAAGCAATTGACTAGATCCTATAGATATATAAACCACTAATGTAAGCAACAGTAGGAACACTGTAAAACTGAGAGGAGTTTTATTTTTTTAATTCACAGGGAGAAGAGTTTGACTTCTCTTTCATTGGGTAAAAGTGTCTCTCTTCAAAAATGTGCCTGGGAATAAGGACAGCATTCATAACTTTGTAAAACATATAAGAAAGCTTCTATGTGGTAACTCAACCTACTGGAAATAGCAGACAAATCACCCTAATATCTTAGAAAAGGAACAACACACAGAATATTGTTTAGGATAATAATAATAATCCTTTCTATTATAAGCACAAAGCCTGCAATTGGATGGAGCACAACTGGTACTTATTTTGACTCTGAAAGGGAAAGTTGATCTCTGTGGAATTTGAACTCAGAATGTTAAAATGGACAAATTGCTGTTTAGCATTTTGCCCATTGCATTAACAGTTTTGCCAGCTTGCTACCTTAATAATTCTTTCTACTACAGGTACCAAGCCTGAAATTTGGGACAGGAGGCTAGTTGATTTCATCAACCCTACTATTCAACTGTGGGGGCACAATGGCCCAGTGGTTAGGGCAGCGGATTCTCGGTCGCAGGATCGCGGTTTCGATTCCCAGACCGGGCGTTGTGAGTGTTTATTGAGCGAAAACACCTAAAGTTCCACGAGGCTCCAGCAGGGGGTGGTGGCGAACCCTGCTGTACTCTTTCACCACAACTTTCTCTCATTCTTACTTCTTGTTTCTGTATTTCAAAGGACCAGCCTTGTCACACTCTGTGTCACGCTGAATCTCCCCGAGAAGTACGTTAAGGGTACACATGTCTATGGAGTGCTCAGCCATTTGCACATTAATTTCACGAGCAGGCTGTTCTGCTTATCGGATCAACTGGAACCCTCATCATCGTAACTGACGGAGTGCCAACCAACTATTCAACTACTATTTTCTTGACCCCCAAAAGGATGACAAGCAAAGTCAACCTTCACAGAATTTGAACACTGAACATACAGATGAGCAAAAATGCTGTTAAGCATTTTGAGCAGCATGCTAACAATTCTGCCAGATTGCCACCTGAATAAATATGATAATAATAATCCTTTCTACAAAAGACCTGTAATTTTGGTGGTGAGGACTACTCAATTACATTGACCCCAATACTACACTGGTACCCTAAAAGGATGAAAGGCAAAGTTGACCTCAGCAGAATTTGAACTCAGAAAGTAAACGTGGACAAAATGCTACTAAGCATTTTGTGCGGCACAATTATAACAATAATAATAATAATCACGACTAAAATACCTATGAACATAAACCTGCCCAATCAGATCTGACCTGGGGTTGAACAAATACTTGGTTTTTAGAAACCAATGCCACAAGAGGTTGTGTCTAAAATATGTGGACTGCAAAACATTTGATGGATAGAGACAAGCTTTTGCTATGTCCACAAGCATTTTATATTTTACAAAAATTTCTAAAGTTAAATTTCGTTGAACAAAGATTATCATATGACCTCAAATAACCACCCATTGGCATATTTCATATCTATGAGTCAGATTTAGAAACTTCAAAATGATAAAACTAGGATCTGTTTTTCATAAAACAAAAATGAGAATAGGATCAAATAAAATTAAACTAAAATCAAATCTGTAATTCAAAACAATTTAAATTGATATAAAGATTTGGGGGTTCAAATTTTAAACACCTTTTAGTTTTCCAAAAATTTCAATTCCACTACACCCACCACTCTGATCACTTCCTGCAATACATTAACATGTTCAATGTTATACAAATATATTTAGTACCAGATAAAATTTTAGAAATAAAAATTTTAAATAGCTTGACTAATCTTAACCTGATTATTATTTTTCTATTTTACCAACCATTTTCTTCTAACTTTTTATGGATGAAGAGCTGTGGTTCCTATTTCTAATAGCAAGACTTGAAACTGCATTCCTGATTTATCTAGTTTCAGTATATTATTGCACTGTACTGGACTATGCACACATGTACACACACATACACACAACACACCATTAAGTTAACTGATCATGAATATTGTTCTTGTTGTTTGTACAGCACAAATGAGAAAATTTCGACTGAACGAAAAGTGCATAAATGCAGACAATTGAAGAAGTCTAGTTTAAGAAAGAATAATTTTAGACAAGAATGAATTAAACATTAGGTTCTCAAAACTTTGTGATATTAAAAAAGAAATTTAGACATCACAAAAAAATACAGTTATTTCTATTATACAATAGCATCAAAACTATATTAGCTGTTAGTGTGGTGTTTTATGCCAATTTTCAAAAGCTTATTCAAATTTCACTGTAAAATTTTAAGAAACAAAAAAATAAAACATCTCTGTAGTTAAACAGCCATGTATGTATGTGTGATAGAACCTAATCTCAGAACAATGGCAAAGTAGTTGTCTGGCACTATGAACTGCTAAAAAATTAGAGATGATAAATGTTGAGATATGCTGGCGAACAAATGTTTATTTTATGCAAAACATTTCTAAATTTCATCAATTTAATTATTATGGTATGTTCAGCTCCTAAGATCATAATAAAAACAATGTTTAGGTTTCAATAATGAAAGAACATAAGAGAAGTGTTTTCTTGTTATACCAGGGCCCTTATTACTTCAGGGTATTTTGGGGTTTTACTTGAAGGCAGTGTTTTTAGCAGAAATATAATTTTGAACAATTAATAAGACAAAATATAAATTCAACAAACATATTCGCCCATTACACATGTAAGCAAAAATATATAATCAACATTGAAATATGTATTAAATTCAGAAGAGAATCCCATATAAAGATAAATATGAATGCTTTTACTAAAAATCATAACAAAATCATATCGGAAAAAAACAACAGTGACGGTAGTGGGGGTGGGGATAACGCTTTGATTACATCAAAAGAAAATTATGACAACAGTTAAGATCATAACTCTTTAGGTTTTAGAAGCATCTAACTTTATCAAAAACTTGATTTAGAAATCCAACTGGAGAAATTTAGTAACGGATTTTCTATATAAATTAATTCTTCTGTTAGTAATAGTGTTTTTTGTTTTGGACATATTTATGAAGGGAGAGAACACTGTCAGGAAAAAAAAAAACTATAAAATACAAATTTGCACAAATTTCGCATGTTATTAAATCATACTAATGAATTAACTTTCTGTTGTTTTAATCAAGTTTACCATCATATCAGAGCAATCAATTCCTCAAAATAACGTTGAAGTTAAAATAGATTTTTATAAACTGCTATAAAAATAGGTGACTAAATGAAAACTCGTTGATGGTTTGCTAAAATAGAGTACCTAACTATACAATCATACAATAGATAAAAATACAATAAATTTTTGCTAATTTTTAATTTAAAATAAATGAATGAATAAATATTGTCAATGTAGCTTAACATTAAGCTAAGGTTTTGTGTACAAGACAAATCAATGAATGGAAATGAAGATTAATGTTGCTGATAACTGATGAACTTGGAGATGAAAATGATGAGTAAATAAAAATGTTTAGTAAATAGATGAAAGTGTGACAAATCTCATTCATACGTAGAAAAAGTTATATTAATATTATACCTTCAAGATCTTTTTTTCTCTTCCTCTCGAAATTTTTTGTTTTGTATTTTCACAAATGCACCAACTAGGATCAGATTTTCTTTCATAACTATAAATATATTTTCATTTTTAGACCCTCATTTGTACAATGGCAGATAAATGAAACCCCTCTGTGAAGATGACAAAGTTAAGAGACATGTTGCTGAGAACTGATAAGCCAACATAAAAGCAGCTAAAATATTACATCCTCATCTGAAGAATAACGAAAATAAACAGTTAGTCATCTAGGCTAGTTGCAACATTAAGGCATCCTTACAAAATCCTGTTATGAAGCTACCTCAGTCTAGAGTAATTATTTGCTTGAATATCACAGTCTAAAGAAAAATAGGCTAGTTTTCTCTACATAATGTTCATTGGGATTATTCCTCCTATAACTAAAATTTCTAACAAATATACATAACCCCAAAATTTATACAAAGAAAAAAAAATAAATAAAGCCTGTCATATGAAAAGAGCCTATGCTTCTGAGGCTTACACTGTCCCATAAGCAGCCATACCACATCCACTAACAGTTAGCTTCTTTTTTTTCACAAAGAGAGATGTTTGCTGAGTTAGTGATTGGTATTTTCCTAGAACTCTTTGATTCAGATGTAAAACGCAACCTACAGAGCAATTCAGTTCCCAAACTGATAATTAACTTTCTTTTTAACAGTGTCCTAATCCACAAGTCTCATATTAGACTATGTACTTGAATTACTGGTAGCAGATATTTCTGTTTCAGCCGAAGGTTCTGTCATTTCTGGTGCACATTGACCAACCATCTGAGAATTGTATTCAGCTGTTTCCATCCTGAGAATGTGTGGAATTATGCTGTCTATCTGAACACTACCAGTTAAACCAGAGAAGAATAATTCTTCCATAATGCTTGGGTTAACTGAACGCAGTGGCGGTAAACGTAAAAGTAATTTTGAGAGTCTGTTTTGATTTTGTGGATGTAGTTCTTGGATATGATGCCGCAGTTCTATATGGGCCTTTTCTTGAAACCGCTCCACTTGCTTGCTTCCTTTGCACGTATTATCTGAGTAAGTAATAAAAAAACAAAAAATTTAAAGCTATACTTCAACAATGAGAAACACTAACATTTTAACAAGGATCTTAACATCAACAACAACAATAATGAAAGATATCTTTTAAATGGTAGATAGAACATATTAGTCTTGGCAGATAACCTCAATTGCTGGAGGTATAATAAAAACACAGTCTGTCCTAAAAGAGGTTGGCAATATGAAGGGAATCCAGCCACAAAATCTATGCTACAAATACATGATAATAATGATTGGTGATTTGCTTAAGTGCATAAAGTGGTTGGTGTAAGGAAGAGCAGCCAGCCATAGAAACCATGCCAAATCAGACACTGGAGAATGATGCAATCCTTAGACCCACTGGATCCTGTTAAATTGTCCAACCTATGCCAGCATGAAACATGGATATTAAATGGTGATGATGAAGTGTCAAAATGCTGAAGGACCACAAGTAGCAAGTCACTGTTGTCCAACCTATTTTCCCTAATGATTCCTGTCATATCCTGATGTATTATTTCATGCATCTCAAGTTGACTTGAAATGCTTGCAATACCAATCTACCCTGTTTTGATTTTCAGGGCTTGCAGAATCTCAACGAATATTTTTCTGGACTTTCTTTACCTAACCTATTCCCATGTGTCACACACTTGTTCCTCTTACCTGTGTATGCTTTCCATCCAACTACTAACCTGCAAGAATTAAAATACTGCAACATTAAACATATTTTTTCACCTAATTTTTCTTATACCTTGATCCAGAAAGGACTGAAAGTATAGTGGAAATAACTTTTCTCTACATCATCATCATCATCGTTTAACATCCATTTTCCACGCTGGCATGGGATGGATGGTTTGACTGGGGACTGGCAAGCCAGGAGGTCACACCAGACTTCAATATGATTTAGCAATGTTTCTACAGCTGGATGCCCTTCCTAATGCCAACCACTCAAGAGTGTAGTGGGTGCTTTTTACATGCCACTGGCATGGGAGCCAGTTAGGTGGCACTGGCATCAGCCACGTTCGGATGGTGCTATTTACGTGCCACTGGCACAGGAGTCAGTCAGAACAGGGGTATTGGCATTGATCACATTCGGATCATGCTTTTTACATGTCACTGGCACAGGGAGCCAGTCAGGCAGCACTGGCAATGACCCATGCATGAATGGTGCTTATTGCATCCCACCAGCACGGGAGCCAGTCAGGAGGCACTGGTATCGACCACAACTACAATTTTGATTTGATTTGATTTTGATTTACTTGACTCAATAGGTCTTCTCAAGCATGGTATGTCACCTGATGATTCAAAGGTAGTTTTTAAATGGGCTGGTTATGCGACACTGGTGTAGACTACAGCTGTGAGCTCACTTTGCTTGCCGGGTCTTCTCAATCACAGCATATCTCCAGAGGTCTCGGTCTTTTGTCATTGCCTCTGTGAGGCCTAACGTTCAAAGGTCATGCTTCGCCACCTCATCCCATGTCTTCCTGGGTCTCCCTCTTTCATGGGTTCCTTCCACCGTTAAGGAGTGACATTTCTTCACACAGCTCTCCTCATCCATACATAGCACATGACCATACCAGCACAAACGTCTCTCTTGCACACCACATATGATGCTTCTTATGTCCAGCATTTCTCTCAGGGTACTTACACTGTGTCATGTGTGCACACTGACATTACACATCCAGCGGATCATACTAGCTTCATTTCTTTCGAGCCTACGCATGCCTTCAGCAGTCACAGCTCATGTTTCACTACTGCGTAGCATGGCAGTTCGCACAC
>NC_068981.1:54859296-54864202 GCF_001194135.2 Octopus bimaculoides | reverse complement strand
TCTCCAGAGGTCTCGGTCTTTTGTCATTGCCTCTGTGAGGCCTAACGTTCAAAGGTCATGCTTCGCCACCTCATCCCATGTCTTCCTGGGTCTCCCTCTTTCATGGGTTCCTTCCACCGTTAAGGAGTGACATTTCTTCACACAGCTCTCCTCATCCATACATAGCACATGACCATACCAGCACAAACGTCTCTCTTGCACACCACATATGATGCTTCTTATGTCCAGCATTTCTCTCAGGGTACTTACACTGTGTCATGTGTGCACACTGACATTACACATCCAGCGGATCATACTAGCTTCATTTCTTTCGAGCCTACGCATGCCTTCAGCAGTCACAGCTCATGTTTCACTACTGCGTAGCATGGCAGTTCGCACACATGCATTATACAATCTAACTTTCACTCTGAGCGAGAGGCTCTTTGTCATCAGAAGAGGTAGGAGCTTTCTAAACTTTGCCCAGGCTATTCTTATTCTAGTGGCAATACTCTCTGAGCATCTACCCCTACAACAGACTTGGTCACTTAGGTAGCGGAAGCTATCAACTACTTCTAGTTTCTTCCCCTGGCATGTGATGGAATCAGTTTTCTGAGCATCTGCAGTGTTTATTGCCCCTGTGCATCTGTCGCACACAAAAGCTATTTTCCCGGTTAACCTTCCTTTCATGTTGCTGCACCTCTTATGGGTACATCTTATGGAGTTTCCACCTACACCTTTTCTACAGATCGAGCAGGGCCATCTACCTGAAGGGGTTTGTGATTTGTTCACCATCCTTCTTACTAGGACTTCGGTTTTTGCAACATTGACTCTAAGGCCCTTCGATTCTAAACCTTGCTTCCATACCTGAAATTTCTTCTCTAGTTCTGGTAGTGATTCCGCTATGAGAGAAAGGTAATCAGTATAGAGGGTAAGTCGGTTATATCAAGCCCCATTATCAACTGGTACTTATTTTAGCGACTCTGAAAGGATGAAAGGCAAAGTCAATCTCGGTGGGATTTGAACCTGGGGCATAAAGGTGGGCAAAATGCCATTAAGAATTTTACCTGGCATGGTAATGATTCTGCCAACTCACTACCCTGCTAATTAACTGAAATATCAACATGAAAGCTTTGCAGTAGTTATACTGCATAAATTAACATTAATTAAATAGCAAATTGATTGAGTAATGAACTCTTTAATGCTTATTAACATATTAATGCCAATAAATATTTGAAATTAAAGAAATTTATATTGAAAAAAATGTTTGACTGACCAGGACAAAATAATGTCATGGCTTTTAAATAAGCATATTCTGTATTGTTAACTTGAAGATTCTCCATTGTGTGAACATAACTCTGTAGTTTAATTATGTGTTCTGTGACCAATTTGGCTCGTTCACTGTTGTTTTTATCTGAAAAATTGTCAAAACCACAAATTAGAATGGATAAAAGTAGATAAGTGATTTTTCTGAAAGTAATAATGTTAATTTTTGTGCAATATGTCAAAAAGATAAATCAACCTCAGGGAAGTCCTTTTTTCTTTCAAGTTATTAACCCAAAACTAAATTAAGAACTACTATTATTAGAGGTCAGAATAGTCTTTGTTAAAAGAATGATGCGAATGAAGTGAAATGGCGTTTATTAAGAGCTTCATATGAAAACAAAAAAATGAATAAATAAAAATGCAGCTAAATGTGATGATTCACATGATTTAACCTATCTATCAAGCAATTCCCTCATCATTTAATTATATCCACAGAGGAACTAAGTATCTTTTGCAGATTGCAGTAACCCATAACAACAGATGATGGTTGTCATAGCAATAACAGCAGCAACAGTCCTATGGCAGTTTGTTCTTTTAAGGATATTTAACCAGTATCATTATACCCAGATATTAGATACATGACAAAACAAAAACAAAAAAGGAAACTTCATATTCAAGGCTAGAATCTTAGCATATGAATTTTAGTCTAAAATTTACCTCAGCAACATTTCATTCTGGCTTCATAACAAGTATCAAATTATTCTTTAGCCGATTACATATATCACTATGATTCTTCATATATCTTAGCATCTTAAGACTAGAAATATTTATTACCACTTCTTTTCACTTGAATTGGTTTGTTCTAACTTAGAACTAAAATTACTTGAGAGACTAACTATATTCCAAATATTTTTTACCATCATAAGTTTCTTTTTTTATCTCTTTTCATTATTGCTTTTCATCTCCTCACTTTTAACCTCTTAAAACAGGGGCATGGCACAATTTTCACAACATTTTTCTATTTCAGCAATGCTTGGCATTTTTTTTTGTTTGTTTTTAAATTTGTATATTGTTCCTCATTTGAATGCTTTCCTAATAACAATCAAACAACAGTAGATCAAGATAAGCAAAATATGATTTGCCCATGAGCAAAATGGTTCTGATTATCAGTTTTGAAATTAGCACACTAACAATAAAAACATTGTGGTGTGTGTGTGTGTATGGTACAGACATGGCTGTGTGGTAAGAAGCTTGCTTCCCAGCCACATGGTTCCAGCTTCAGTCCCACTGCGTGGTAACTTGGGCAAGTGTCTTCTACTATAGCCTCAGGTCAACCAAAGCCTTGTGGATTTGGTAGATGGAAACTGAAAGAAGCCTGTCGTATATATATATAAAAACATAAGTATATTTCTATGCACGTGTCTTTCTTTCAGTGTTTATCCCCCAACCCCATCACTATTTGGTAACTGGTGTTGGTGTGTTTATGTCCCCAAAACTTAGCAGTTTGGCAAATGATACTGATAGAATAAGGCTTAACAAGTAAGTCCTGGGGTTGATTTTTTTTTGATTAAAAACCTTTCAAGGTGGTGTTCCAGCATGGCAACTAAAATGACCGAAACAAGTAAAAGAATGAAAGAATATATATATATATATATATATATATATACTGTGTAATGAAAAAAAAAAGGGCATCATTAGATTACACTGACAGTTTCAGTTTCTATGCGTAACGTAAAAACCCATGTAATTTATGCACTTTTTCTCAAAAACAGAAATAAACTTAAGAGGGTGCATAAATTACATAAGTAGATCGTTTCCAGAATTTTTTAGAAATTTTTTTGTTTTTTGTTGAAAAATGATGTAGAAATGTAAACATTTGTGCCAGAAGTTGACTCATTTAATGTTAGAATACATTTTTACAGAAAAAATATAATGAAGTTGACTTTTATTTATGCTGGATGGTATAATGCTTACTTTTTCTGTATAAATTTACTAAAACCATGAAATGGTTAACTACTTTTTGAAGTTTGATGTTCATGCTGGTAATCAGTCAGGCCATATTTTACTGTATCTAATGCCGATGACCTAATTCGTCCTTGCACATGTAAACTCACTAAGTGAATATGATTTAGCGTTCCTACAGAAACCTTCGTTTACCTTTTACAATGTTTAATGTCATTTCACATTCATGTTAAATTATGCAGCAATCTTATGTTCTCTTCCTAGAACACATGTAATGTATGTATTACCAGTTCTTTTGATATAGTAGATTTTTGCTATTCTTGTTTATATCTCTTAAATTTCACACCTCTCTTGTTCAATAAACACTGAGTTAAACTTGCAAAGCTGTTTATTTTCTCCTTTCGATTTTTAATGTTTATTTTAGTGGGTTACCAAACTTTTGGTTTGGTCTCCTAGCTAAAATGGTAATGACAAATTTTTAAGTTTACTTGACATTTTATAAGTGTGAAAGGGATTAAAATTTTGATATTCCGTATCAAAAGTTCCGACAAGAAAGCAGAAAATCAGAGCTTGAGACAAGACACTTTCAACCAATAAGAATTCTGTTTATATAATCAGTTTGATCAGTCACTTTCCTCTGTTGGTTGAGTAAAGTGTCATCCAAGCTGATGTTTATTGGTAATTGAGCTTATTTTGCAACACTTGTGCATATTTATCAGCTTTGGTTTTTGTTGATAAGAAAACAACTGATATGAGAAGATATACAGAAGTATGCTAAAGATCGAGCATTATCTCTTGTGGGCAAGAAATGTAAAATAAAGTTTAGTATAAACAGCACAAACACTTCATAATTTAATAGCTTTCAATGTGATACCTGTTAAGCAGAAATTATTTTCAGTCAATGAAAATTTAATAAAATCTAATCATAAGTGAAATTATGCTAAATACAACTAAATTGAAAACCTTTTCCCTCAGCCATATCAGCAACTTTGAAAACTTTTGGGTGCAAATTTTACACAAGTAGAAGCTTTTTTTTAACAATTTTTATCCTGAAAATCACCTGCGCAAATTATACAGATGTGCAAATTACATGGGTTTTTATGGTAATAACAACAGATGACTGAAGAATACAAAGACATTGTCTATAGGTTAAAACTGAAGACATAACTTGATTATAATCCACTGGAAATCTAGCTATGAGACGTTTTGGCACAGCTGCCTATATTGCATAGTTAATTTGAAGCTGTTTTCCTAGGCATCAGACATTTTAATGTTTCTCTCAATTTCTGTCTCCCTCTCTGTGTATGAGAGTATGTTCCTCTTTATGCGTATTAAGAGGAGAAAGTCTTTATATCAATTGTGTTCAATAGATAAATTGTAATGTCTTTATCTCTCTCACTTCTGTGTGTGCATGCAAGCATATTTGCCTCTAGCACCAAAAAGTATTGCCACAAAAAAACAGGCTGAATATTCAGCCAGCTGTGTCAAATTATATCCTTTATGATTAATTGTTCAGAGGTCTCCACAGGCTCAATTCAAAGCGTCAGTGACTAAACAGCCACAGCTAATCATCATCATCGTTTAACGTCCGCTTTCCATGCTAGCATGGGTTGGACGATTTGACTGAGGACTGGCGAACCAGATGGCTGCACCAGGCTCCAATCCGACCTTGCAGAGTTTCTACAGCTGGATGCCCTTCCTA
>NC_068981.1:54842391-54859286 GCF_001194135.2 Octopus bimaculoides | reverse complement strand
GAGGACTGGCGAACCAGATGGCTGCACCAGGCTCCAATCCGACCTTGCAGAGTTTCTACAGCTGGATGCCCTTCCTAACACCAACCACTCCGAGAGTGTAGTGGGTGCTTTTATGTGTCACCGGCACGAGGGCCAGTCACGTGGTACTGGCAACGGTCATGCTCAAATGGTGTTTTTTACATGCCACCTGCACAGGAGCCAGTCCAGTGGCACTGGCAATGACCTCGCTCAAATTTTTTTTCATGTGCCACCAGCACAAGTGCCATTAAGGTGATGCTGGTAATGATCACGCTCAAATGGTGCTATTTATGTGCCACCAGCATGGAAGCCAGACAGCTGCTCTGGCAATGATCACGCTCGGACAGTGCTGTTAGCGCTCCACTGGCACGGGTGCCAGTCATCGAATTTGGTTCAATTACGATTTCGATTTCACTTGCCCCAACAGGTCTTCACAAGCAGAGTTCAGTGTCCAATGAAGGAAAGGTGGGCATGGGAGTCAAAGAGATCCTCCACAAATCAATTGAGTAAACAGTTGTGCTATGAGGGTATTAGAAGAATATGTGAGCAAGATAACTACACTATTTGATAGAACAAAAAAAATGGACAAGGAAGTGCATCAAAAAGCGAAGTAAAAGGATGGTAGAAGTTACCAGTAGTCGAGGTAGTTCAAAGAAGAATTGGGAGGAAGTGATGAGTTCAGATTTAAGACTACTAAGCTCCATAGATGAGTCGACAAAATGTATTGTAGTCCATGTCATCATAAAAAAATTGGAAGTTAAAGTTAGTATAAAGCTAAAAAAAATCAAAGTATCAAAACTGAAAAACAATTTTTTTTTTTAATATTTACCAAATGACAATGGTGATTGTAGATGATTTAGAATAGCTCCAAGTATTGTGGACAGATACATTGCTTGGGAACATTGAGCAAGACCAAGTACAAACATTTCACACCAACAACTCCGTACAAGAAGCATCTGAGTATCTGCACTGAAATAGTTAAATAATAGAAGTAAAGACAATTTCTAAATCAATTTATTTTCAAAATGTTACTCATGATAAAGAAAGGGTTATTTTAAAACAGCTAATCAATGGGGAAATTTATCTGTATGATCCTCCAATGAATGACTCTGAATGAAAATCCAAGCAAACAAAATAATAGAAGAAAAATTTGATTCTATTCAAGTTTATATGAAAAATGAATTTTTTTTTGTAAAAGAAAAATGCAATTTAGTGAAACAAAAGTTATTAACTATGGCATATTTAAAAAAGGAATTCAGGTAATAAAATGATAATCAATGATCCAAAAATGGAGGGATATGGGAAATGTAAATATAAAAGGGTATTCATGTATAGCCAACTACACATCTTATTTAATGTATATACACTGTGGATGAACCAGTTTCTGCTATATTTATCCTAAGATAAGATCTGTAATGAACATGTCCTATACACACAGCCAACCATATGCTTGGATGATCTGTCACTCCCCATTTAGGAAACAGTCAACAATACATTCACTTATACAGCTGCTGGGCTGAATAAAAACCTGGTGTATGCAATTGACTAAAACATCATTGAAAAGGTTGAAATGCATCTGGCATTCTCGCTGATGGGGCAATTTTTTATCTTCCTCTTTAACATTTGTTGTCAATTAATACTGCTTGTGTTGCTAATAAATATTTTTTAACAAGCGCACTTGGTAATCATGACATCAATACCTATTTTGGCACTGTTAATCTATATATCGCTGGAAGAGATGAATTGCTGCTATCTATACTGGTTGAGCAACCATCATTGACAAGGCCACAGAAGGCTGAAATCACGTGATCTGGTGAGTTCAGTGCTGGAGGTGACAGGGATTTATCTCCTCACTAGTACAAGAGTGCATTTTGTGCCAAAAACCAATATGGACATTTCTCCCATGGTAACTACAACAGTATTGCTTATTCTAACAGAATATTCACTTTTGAGATATTACTTTTTGATATTAATATAGGAATTAAGTTATATGGCCAGTCATAGTGACCAATGATTTTGCATCCATAAAGCACTTAGCCTTATAGATGAGTTGTCAGTCTCTAATGGTTATATATCCACAGCCACTGGAGTCTGACAAGTCATCTATAAGGCTCAGCACTTTATGGATGCGAAACCATTGGTCACTTTACAACTGGCCATATAATTTACTTCCAGTAAATACATTACTGCTCTAACTTTTAGAGCATGATTCTCTTTCAGATATATGATCCACTGATGATATACATATAAGAGAGAGAGATGATGCTATAGATTAGCTGACAGTAAACTTATGTCATCTAGAGCTATAAAAGGTCTCACATGTAATATAAATTATGAATGTATTAAATAGTTTTGCCTAAAACTGAAAACATGGCTAATGTTTTTGGGGTTGTAAAATCACACTCAGTTACGAAAATGATGAAACTAACAAAAAGTAAAGAAACTGTAATGATATCCTGTATTAAGGGTTCAGGCTTTAAACTATAAATATTAAAGATATGTCAAGCCTATTTCACACATTTTATCACATACTAAATTAA
Source organism: Octopus bimaculoides (assembly GCF_001194135.2). NCBI lineage: Eukaryota > Metazoa > Mollusca > Cephalopoda > Octopoda > Octopodidae > Octopus > Octopus bimaculoides. Next base: position 54,856,728 of record NC_068981.1, on the reverse strand, counting down.
GAATTCATATGTTGAAAGAGTAATTTAAAACATGAGCAACTATTTTTGAAATCCAAGGATAGAAACTTACTTGAGGAGTTGGAAAGCTGGTATTGAGCGGACCCAGTGCATTGAGAGAAACAGCAGTCGTGAAGCACTTTCACAGATATACTGGACATTCAAATAGGCAGGCATTGGTGATGGCGTATTTAGATTAAAAAGGAAGTTTGTTGCAGATAGAAGATTACCTGAGAAGAAAAATACTAATTAGCATTTTTCATTAAATAAATAAACATATAATTAAAATTAAAAATCAAAATAGAAATCTATAATGCAAATTAGTCTATTGGTCTTTTGATGCTTCTACACAGCATAGACAATAAAATTTTATGAAGAAAGAAATCATGCAATTGTTTTTCTGGTTCTATTGAACTTAAAAATATATTTTTGACAATGTATAATTTGATTAACCTTTTAATGAAACTTGTACCTTTTGCCTAGCAATGAACCAGCTGCAATTCTTCCCAATACATTAATCCAAGTCTTGTCCACTTGGAGATCAGCCTCAAATCAAACCTCACAACAGCTTGATTATTTTATATCCATTAGAAAATATTTTTAATGTCCAGAGTTTCTCCTCCAGGTGCCTAAAAGAAATTCCCCAAAACTACACCTGGTTGATTTTTGTTCTTACTACATTTTCTTGTCCCTCTAATTTAACAAATTCCATATCTAAGCAAATGTTACCATGGTAATATCATCTGTTTTATCAGTTCTAACATAGTAACCCAAACAAGGGAATCTCCTTAATACTTTCACTCTATATAATAATGGTCTAACATCAGTACATATAATGCTGGCATCCTAGACAAATCAGGTTTTCAATTTTGAATTCATTTAATTGAAATTAATGCATAAGCTTTCTCGTGTAGCATTGCAATCCGGTACTACAAAGTTAAATTGTTTCCTGAGGTTTCATTTAACTGTTTTCAATTGATTGAAACCCACTGAAGTCTTGTTTTGATCCAAACGGAGATTATCTTGTATAATTTTTACAGAAACGGGTTTACACGAGACTAATAAGTTTAGAAAGTACAACTGCTAATCATTTCTGTAATAGTTTTGTCAAATTTTCAAGTCAGTATCCAGTAGGTTTTCAATTACCTCCCCCTTGTTTACATTCTTTTTCAACAATATGACCATTCTTGCCTTGAAAGAAAAAGATGCTATTGTTTGTTCATCAATTCCACCATTCTTTAGAGACTTTATAAACAGTTATATAAAACAAATAATTCACTTTTCATCATATGCCATGGTCAACAACACCTTCCAGTCATCCAATATTCATACTGAAAGTTCTCTATGCACCTTATATGGGCTTAGTGAGTTCTTTGGTCGTTGTTAAATTTTATGTCTTATTTTTCATTCCTAGACAGAGATTGGAATGTATTCCTGGATGCAAATCTAAGAAAAATAGAAGCTAGTGTACAAAGAGTGAGATGTAAAAGTTTCTTACATTTGCTCTACTTCATCTCTCTAATCACTTTGTTTTCATTTCCTGAAGATCAGTTTAATTTTCTTTTTTAAGTATCACTACCACTAATTTTTTATTTCAAATTTTGGCACAAGGCCAGCAATTTAGGGGTGGGGATAAGTTGATTAGATCAACCCCAGCACTCAACTGGTACTTACTTTATCAACCCCGAAAGGACGAAAGGCAAACCAACCTCGGTGGAATTTGAACTCAGAATGTAAAGATGGACAAAATGCCACTAAGCATTCTGCCCAGCATGCTAACATTTCTGCCAGTTTGCCACCACTAATTATTATGATTACTACTTCTGGTCAATTCTTGTTTTAAGTTTGTCAGCTGGTCTATAAACTCTTCCCTCGCCAATATTGACATATTTAATTTCCAACAATTAGGATCCCTTTTATAAACCTTTGTTTAGTCTGACTTCATTAATCAGTATTTTGTGGTTCAAATACAATACTACTTTGAACTGTCAATATCTGGCTAATTCTTCATCTGCTGAGCTAACAAATATTCTACCTAAGTAAGACTTGTCATTCATTTTTTCTATTAGGCCAAGTCCATACTGGTTTTTGTGCAAAAATCCAGTTGGAAGAAGTAGAGCAAATATAAGAGACTTTTACATCTCACTCTTTGTACACTAGCTTCTATTTTGCTTAGATCCAAGAATACATTCCAAGTTTTGCTTAGCAATAAAAAATGAGGCCTCACCAGGAAAGGCTCAAATAACAACCAAAGAGCTCACTAAGCCCATATAAGGTGCATAGAGAACTTTCAGTATGAATAACACCCACCATTTCAACATCAAGCATAATTTATCCCCTAGGGTAAACCAGTATCTTTGAAACCCTCAGTAAATGCAATTTTACCAGAGCAGCTGTTCCTCTTGTATTCAATTAAACATACACTCATACCGTATATTCAGTTGTCATTAAAGGACAGTTAGTGAACTGACTATTGTGTCAGACAGTGTAATAAACATCCCGGTTTTTCATAATGATAATCTTGATGATAGTTGATTTAAATGACTATAAATTTTAACCAGTATTTATCAACCCCAAGGAATGAAAAACAGAGTCACCTTTAACAAGATTTAAAATCACTTTCTTCTGAAATATAAGGCTATTTAAAATAAATAAACAGATTAAATAAGGCCAAGCTATATGAAAAAATTTAATGAATGAAATTCACAGATTCTTACCTTCTATTTCTAAAACTGGTTCATCTGACTCTGCATTCTCTCCCTAGAACAAGAATGTATTATAGTATGTATTTGTGTGTGTGTGTGTGTGTGTATATATATATATATATATATATATATATATACTGAGTCTGATTTTTTTAAAATGATTTTAAATGAAGGCCTTAAACCTTGTCAACTAATGAATTCTGGATGTGTCATGTATAACAATTTGCTTGGTATTATGTATGGGTTATCAACTGTAGGAATATTTAATAGGTTCAAACTTAAAATACATGAACAAGATAAAGTGCTGTTATTGTTGCATCACACTAGTAAGCCATACAGAGAGAAACCAACAAAGGACACTCTATATGGTGACGTGGCATAATAGAAATAACAGTTAAACCACCTTCAGATTTCACTCTATCTAGATCTTTTCAGAGTGAACTGGGTTTACATAACAACAACTTCAACAGAGGTTGGAAGATTAGGAGTTGGCCCTGCTGGATAAGTCACACTTACATTTGACTGCGGTCGGATTCATTTTTAGTTTGTGAGAGCAGCCAAGTTTATTTCAGATATTCTCATTTTAAAAATCATCTCTGGCTAATTGTTGAGCAGATGTTGGTGTTGCCTTGACAGAGGTTTGTGCTCTCTGAGTGCTCATTATTATTGTATTGAACAGAAGGGAAATAAATCTTCCCTAGGTAGGACACTAGTACTGGTTACTTTACCTCTGGATAAAAATGGTATTTAGCACTGCATACCAACAAATCCTTCGTTATTTTTAGTGTTACCACTGCATAGATTTGCAAATTATACTACTCTAAAGTACTTGCTTACAATTAGACTGATTGGGTTGTTGTGATGCCATGGACACTAGTGACAGAGTATGAAACTGATTTCTCAGTTTGTTGCTCAGTACCCTATGGGTAATATGCAAATCATTACTTTGTTGAGTTTATTATGGATGCCTACTTTCATGCATTAGAAACAAGTTAAGGTAAGGTGAGATAGTAAAATAAAGTCTTCTCTCCCAGGAACTACAATCAAGAGAAATATTTGAGGTTGCATTAATTTCGATGTGGTAGATTTCAGTTAGAGTTGTTTAAGAGAGGGAGAGACCATATTTTGTATGTATCAAACAAAGAGCAGTTATTAAGTGCACATTTAGGCAATTCTTTTATATTTATACTGCAGTTTTATAAAGGAGATGGGTTATGGATATGATGTGTATCGGGTAAGTAAATTTATGTGTATATTCTTTATAATGGACAAAATATTATTTGGAAATGATTGCTGTTTCCTTGAGTTTGTTGTAGAGACTATGAAGTTCAAAGCACAATGAGTGCTTCGGGTTTAGTATTGTTATAAATAAGACAATGGAAAACTGACAAAATCTGTCCTATAAAACATTTAAACGATAGAAACTTTACAAAGAAAGCTTATACGCTTAGCAAGAAGCTTAGGTAGTACATGAAAGAAGTCATAAATTTGAGCTATATAAAATTTACTTATAGATGTAAATATAATGTATAAATAGTATAAAAGAGAATGAAGTAAAAAAAGAAAACATGCAAAGTAGATACTAATGAATGCCAGAGTAAAGAAAGAAACTGAAGGGGAATACTGGGTCCTGTAGATGATATAAGAACCAATTTTCTTCTGATGTTTGCTCATATAGATGATGTGGACTACCATGAGCAAGTGTCCTCTCTTATGGCTCAGGTTGACTAATGTCTTTTGAGAGAAATTTCGTTGATGGAAACTATGTAGAAACTTGTTGTGTGTGTGTGTGTGTTTCATTCCCTGATGTTTGTCAGCAAATAGCATAAACATTGAGAAACTGAAAAACAAGAGCTTCTTCAATGAAGCCACTAGTGATACTTGTTCTACACTGAGTTACAAATACTTCCTTGTCATTTTCAATGTTAGAAATGCAGTGAACCAGTGGCTGGCCCACTAAATACCTGTAACCAACAACACTATTTGTCACAAAAATGCAGTACTGAAAAATGAAAAAAAAAAATAGTACTCATCCTACATCATATTAGTATCTAAGTTATGGTAATGAATTAAAAGTTTACTAATTAGCCGCCCTTACATTCTGCACTAAACATCTTCCCAATCTTCCTCACTAGAACCATATTGTATCCAATTAATTGAGCTATTCAATAGTTCCAATTGAACATTTAGCTCATTAACCAATATCATTTACTAATCTCCAACACTTAATCCCCATTATCCAGTTATCTCTTTTAACTTTATCAACATGCCAAAGAAACTATGATCAATCTTACCATTTCTGATGAGGACAGCCGCATAAAGAAGTGCTGATCTCTAATTATGGAGGAAACCTGTGGAAAGGGTAGACCCAGGAAGACATGGGGCGAAATGGTAAGAAAGGATTTTCAGATGTTGAGCTTCACAGAGATGACTAGGGACTGAGATCTCTAGTAATTTGCTGTACTTGAGAAGACACAGGGAGCTAAGTAAAATCATGGTCATACATACAGGCATGTCCTTTATGATCATACCCCCAACTCACTCACACACACACACACAATCTGCCTGCTGTCAAAACACCCCTACAACCCATCTTCCCAACATTCCCCCATTCCTCTACCCATGATCACTACCCACTGCAAGCCCTTCTGCTCTCCCTCATGCTCATCTGCACTCTCTCCATTCTCTAACATACCTACATTACCCCTCCCTTCACCCACTCTATTTTCTCTCACCATCACTCACTACAGCCATTGCTTCCCTATCTCTAAACATCTCCCCTCACACTCTTATGGAACATCCCCCTCTTTCACCTCTATACTACTTACACCCCACTTCACTCTAGATAAGCCCAAATACATCTCCAGCACCATCTATTTTCCTGTCTCTCACTCTGATTGTTTCTATCCTTCACCAGATCTCTCCTTTCTTTTCTAGGGTAGCCAAGTATCCCCTCTATAGTAAGGCAATTATCTCTGTCCTTCTATTATACTCTAACCTCTTACCAGCCTCACAGTCACTTCCTTCATTTCCCTCTCTCAGTGGAGAGTTCGTAGTCTTGCAAGCCACTTGGCAACCATGCTGGTCCCAAATCAAAAGCACCAATACTGGTGCCATGTAAAAAACACTTGTGCTGGTGCCACGTAAAAAAGCACCCAGTACACTCTGTAAAGTGGTTGGCATTAGGAAGTGTGTCCAGCTATAGAAACTATGCCAAAACAGACAACTGGAGTCTGGTGTAGTTCTCCAGCTTACCATCTTCTGTTGAACTGTACAGCACATGTCAGAATGGAAAACAGACATTAAATGAGGATGACAAGTGTATCAAAAAAGAAAACACAAAACCTAAAGCAGGATTTCCCAATTTCTCAGTTTAGGCAAAATTAAAGTTATTTCAAAGACATGGTTGCATGGATTAGAAGATTAGAAGTTTGCATCATAACCACATGGCTTCAGGTTCAGTCCCATTGTGTGACAACTTGGGCAAGTGTCACTACTATAGCTTTGAGAGTACATATGATAGATGGAAACTGAAAGAAGCTAGCTATATATATATATATATATATATATATATATATATATGTGCTGTATGTGTGTGTTATTCTCTCTTTGCCTTGACATTGCATGATAACTCTGTCATGTAATCAGTGACTTTTGTTTCCAATCTCCCATGAAAATATGTCTGGCTATTAGGAAATATTCATCTTGCTTGAAAACAGATGAAGGCTGATGATAAGAAAGGACATTCTCAATTAATTCTATCTAACCCATACAAGCATAGAAAAGTGGACGTTAAAACAACAATGAAAAGAACATCTCAATGTTGTTTGTTCATTTTACATCCATTCTATATGCTAGCATGGGTTGAATAAATAGTTATTGAGGTATCGTTTTATAATCCAGATGTTCTTTCTGTTGCTAACTCTTCTGGATTTTTTATTCCGCTCACCTTTGAAAGTGCAGTGATACAGGATGATTTGATATCAAGGAATATCAGTAAACCTTACCAATTTTGTTTTTACTTTTAGCTCAATGCTTTGTTTCTCTCTACAAATGCCAGTCACAAGGCATTGGTCGAGCCAAAGCTACAGTAAAGGACACTTACCTAAGCGGTTGTACAGTGAGAACTCAAACACATAACAAAGCAAATTCTGTATCTACACAGCAATATATATATATATATATATATATATATGAAATCATTATCATCATTTTATGTCTACTTTCTCAGGCTTGTATGGATCAGGCAGGTTTTCTATAACTGGATGCACTTCCTGTTACCAAACTTACCTGTTTCCAAGCAAAATATTATTCTACTGTAATCAGACATGTTTTTCATGGAAGATAGGAAATGAACAACATTACTTGTATGGCAATAATGTTCATTTATAAGAAGGGATAAACACACACACATACACACACACAAGGAGATGATGAAAAATTCCTGGCTTTAAGAGTATAGTGAAAAGCCTGGTTGTGGAAGCCTATCCTTATGAGTTTTTTTACAAGGCTTAGAAAAATTGAAGGAACACTGCAATAAGTGTGTGAATCTGAGAGGGGAATATTTTAAATCAAATCATAATTTACTGATCCTCCTGTATTTTCTTTTACCGAAAGCCAGGAACTTTTCAGCACACACACAAACATATACTCATACACAACAGACTTCTTTCAGTTTCTATCTACCTAGTCCACTCGTAAGGCTTTGGTTTGGCCTGGGGCAATAAGATTGAATACAAAACCACATGGTTGGGAAACAAGCTACACAACAATACAACCATGCCTGTACCTATGAAGTTTCCAAAATGAAAAGGGGGACAACAGAATGAGATTGGTCATTGAGTCTTAATGAAAAATGAACAAGGAGTTACAAGATTCTTTCTTAATATTGGCAGTGTTCATAGCATTTATACATTTATCGCAGAGAATATATAACCAAGTAACAGATAACACTCACCTGTGACAAGCCTGTCTGAGTTTCTTGGCTTTGTGATTGTGGATGGTGCACTGCTCGGGCAAGTGTGTCAAAGGCTTTAACTACAGAATCAGCACTTTCTCCTGGAGATGAAACATGTCCATTACTATTACTGCTGCTACTAGCAGCAGTAGATGTCCCAGAACTACTATTTGGATCTGTTGATTCTTGGGCACCATTTTTTCCCATAGCAGCCAATGTGGTAACTACACTAGCAAGAGTACTCAGATCTGAAATAAGATTGGCAGCTGAGAAATGAGGAAATAAGCAACTTATCAGAAACCCAGAGAGAAAAGGACAAAGATAATTAAGCTAAAATGAAGAAGAAAAAAATAAGCATACATTCATACTGAAATACACATTTTTTATATATTACAGTTATACCTCACTTTACAAGGACAGTATTCAAAAGTAATACAACACATTGCAAATATCTCCTTTGAGTAAAACCACCAATAGAAGAGAATATGACTAAGAACTGCGTGTACTCCATCCCATGCAGCTGTGGTAGGTTATACAAAAGTGAAATGTGCTGCCTCTTCAAAATAAGGGTAGAGGATCATCGCAAAGTTGTGACACAGGGAGATATTGATAAATCAAGTATAGCTGATCATGTATGGAAAAATGGACACCACCTTCCCCTGTGGGATGAAGTTAAAATAATAGACAGAGAACACCACTGGAAAATATGGAAACTAAGAGAAGCAGCACATATGCTAGGACACAACAACTTCCTAAGCAGACTGAGCGCAGATATGAACTGCATATGGGAACCGGTATTAAGGAAGGATAGGAGAATATTAGATTTATAAGTCCTTTGCCCATGGGCATATGGTGTAGTGGTTAAGAGCACAGGCTACTAAACCCAAGATTCCGAGTTCGATTCCAGGCAGTGACCTGAATAATAATAATAAGAAGAAGAAGAATAGCATCAAAAAATACCTTAGCAATGAGAACCCAGGTTTGAAATTTCCCCAAGACACCTGACGAAGGCTGGAGGGTATATCAGCTGAAACATTGTGTTAACAACAAACAAGATGAGGACAAATATCCGTCAAATGTAAATAATGCACAGTTCTCTACTGGCCAGCCGTAATCTTAAAGTCCATCAGATGCTGCATATATAATGTCAGTGAACCAGGTGTGATTATTTAAAAACACTGGTTAATCTGTTCTAGACACAGATAATAGAAAAACATGGTTGAGATATCTATAGTCATGGGATTTTACAGGACTGTATTAGCAATGATAGGGATTACTCCTTGAACAGTTTTATTATTATTATTATTATTTATTTATTTACTTATTTAAATATAAAAAGGAAATTTGCAGTCAGCATTCATAAAAAACAATATGCACCTTATTTATGATTCAGAAGCTGAAACTAATATAAGCCCAAAGTGGAGGGCTGGTGCAACTTACCTACAACTACGCCTTGTTTATGAATATATATGGTATTTATCACATATCTATGACCTATGCTTCATATTTCTCAAGCCTCTATGTAAATGTTATTTACACTTAATATCTATGTTATAATAATACATTTTTAAATGGCAGAATAACCACACAATTATTTTAAAATTTTATATAAATTATATCCAAACAACTTTGAAATAATGTTTACTGTTTGGTTAGTTTAGAAGCATGAAGCTAGAGTAATAGACTGCAACAAGATGGGTATGACATGTGATTAAATACTCTTTAGGCTTCTAATGCTGTTTGCTAAAACAGAATTATTTTGAAAACTAAGATCATTGACTTTTATCAACTTTGCTGACCTTTTCATTGTCATTAATTAGAAGGCAGAGATGCCATTAAAGAAATAAATCAAGTTAAACTTAGTGAAAAGGCCAATGTCATGAAAAGTACAACTATTTGTCTTTGGAGAGCTTTATGAACTTTCTTAAGTAGTTAGAACAATTTAGTCAACCTCATGGATAAGACACTTAGAATTATTTTAGAGAAAGAAAGATAACTGAAGGTTCTTTAAATCCAGAACCATACCAAAGTGAAGTGGATGCAAACAGATCTGACAGGTTTTATCTTTTGATGGGATTAACCCACTAAAGTGTTTATTTTATTATTATTATTTTTAATTTACATTTTAAAAGAATATTCTTCTCTACTCTAGGCACAAGGCCCATTTTAAAAGAATATTATAATGCTAAAATTACTATTTTAGAAACAAGAAATTATAATCAACATCAACGTTTCACATCTGTTCTCCATGCTGGCATGGGTTAGATATGTCATCACAACCAGAATCAGGACTTATTCAAAATTACTGCACACCTGGGATGGTTGAGAGGACCATATCACACTAATACATTTAAATTGGCATGGTTTCTATAGCAGTATACTGTACCTAACAGCAACCAGGGTGTACTGAGTGAAATATATCATAATACCAACACTAGAGAGGTTGTCATCTTTGACAACACTGTAAGGCCCTCTCTATCCTATGATGTCCCTGCTCATTTACCAACCACCTTACAGAATGAACTGTTCAAAATTTACAGCAAAGTTATTGCTGATCACCTCAAGTTAAACTGACTTCATCCAACCTACTCTTTAATTAGTTCAATATGATGTGCTTAGCAAAGTAGAACAGTTCTGAGATTAAGTTATTTGTGTGATTTACAGGAATACTATACAGGTAGATGAAATTTGTAATGGCAATCAGCTGATTGTGAAGTAAAAGTGGTAGCAGATGTTAGCTAACTAAGATGAGTTGAGAAAGGTAAAAAGGATTTGCATGAACATAAAACTCAATCTGTTGGACAACTGTCTCTTCTGTATAACTCAGCGTATCATCTGGTTTCTGCCTAATCAAGGCAACATGCTTTATATATTGTTTCATTATGACAACTCTTGCTACTTCAAGTCAATTAACTAGTACACTTGATTAGTAAAAATACTACTACTTCCTTTGATTGCAAATGTTTTTCACTCTGAATCTGAAGCAACCAAGTGACTGACTGGATCCATCCTGATGGCTATAACCAAAACCTTCAAGAGGTTCATTTTCAGCTGTATTGCAACAGATATAGGCAAAGAATATTACTTACATATGAAGGATGCCAGACATTATCAACTACATGTTGTTTATCCACCACAACATGGATAAGAAGTATAAAGAAAGTCAAAAATACTTTTTGGTACCTTTTAAAAGAGTTTCTGTTAACTTTACATATTCAACCTGCACTAACAACAACACTCGTTCCAACCCTTCCTTCTTCATTCAGTCTTATCACTATCTGTGCACAGTTACTGAATGTGAATATTTTTCTGATCATTCCAATTCAATGAGGCAACCAATCTTGACAGTGGCGCTTAAACACTGCAACCCAGAACTAGCCTATCGTTGTTAACCTTATTGATCATTCCTCTCTGCAAGATTCTACTCCAGTCTATGGCGACTCGGTATGTCCTATCACCAAGAAGCGAAAAAAAATCTCTTTGACTGAAACAAAATACCAGCTAGTCAGCCAGCCTATTGTCTTCAGTCATTCTTCTTTCTCAGTAACCACCAGCATGATTTCCATAAAGCTAGATCTAATGGAAATAACTAGTTGTCTCTTGCCCTTATGACTTTCAAACAGCATGTGGGATGAGGACTTCCTATGTTGCCCAACTATAGGCTCCATCTCATTTTCATCACTTGGATTGGAAATTTCCTGTCTGACCATGCTACTGCAGATTGTACTAACAGGGTTTCCTATCAATTTAGGTGTACTCTACAGTTTGGTTATGTCACCCTTGCTCTTCTGTACATTTATAATCTACTTGTTATTTCTAATCACACAATATTTTGCAGATGATGCTACCATCACTTACGTTTTCCTAATTTCCCACACAGAGACATCATTCCACACAACCTAGACATCTTATACCAGACGTTCATTGCCTTCCATGAACACAGACCATGAAAATATTATGTAAAGGAAACACAACATAGTCTCCTACAACACAAATACACAACCACTATACTGAAAATGGATATGCTATAAGAAACATGTCTGTTTTGAGTATCATAATATATGAAATACCTATTTAATGATATTTATATAGAATAACATATTTACTTAAATACAATGTATCTCAAATACAATGTATCTCAAAATACAATGTATCTCAAATACAACACTATTTTTTAAAATTAAAAATCAGTAATTTATTCTATCATATTTTTATCCTTTTTTTTTACATTCAAATATAATGCTAACCACATCCCATTCTTGACACTGATATATTAAATTTCTCACATTATACAGGAGCAAATATGGTATTACCATTAATTGGTTTTGTAATGATTCAATCCATACCATAACATGAGAGCCTTTTTATCAACTGAAATATTATTCTGTCAATTAGATTCCTTTCTTAAGACAAATAACATATTTTCTATAAGGAACCATCAAATAAATTCTTTTATTACAAATGTCATGCAATAGATTAATATATTTACATCAGATTTCTTTAAAATTTAACCTGAAACTCATTTGAAAACAATTTAAACTCAGATTACTTGTACTCTAGCTAAAGAGATGTACTTTTGGGAATTTGAAAATCTAAAAAAATATAAATTATGTGTGTTTAATTTCTTTAGCAAAGCAGTATAACTCCAAATCGAAAACAGCTGTTCATATTTGAAAACTTGCTCATATATAATGTATCCCCACAACCATTAAAAGTATAATAAACAACTCACCAGCTAAATTAAGAAATTGTTATTTTGATATCTTACTCTAGAAGGATTCATGGTCTCAGCCATAGAGAAGTCATTTGGATGTTAAAGGAACATTATAACAGTAGGCAGTGAAATAGAGAGAGTAACAAATCAGAGTAGCCAATTAAATGTTTAAGTGTTTCATTTATACTTTTTCAGCCAAATATTCAAATTCCACAGCCTTTCATCCCAATACATCAATAAAATAAGAACAAATATTTCACTAGAGTTACTTCAGTTTAATCAAATATTTCTTAATCAAATAAAATATGCAATACAGTATAGCTGTGTCATTAATCCTATTGATATCAATCTGCCTAAGACCCTCCCTGGAGATTACATATATAGGCTACACATTACACAAATTCATGGAACAAGTGTAAGACACAAAAACAAATGAATTATAAAACCCAAATGAAATCTCACCTGTATTGTTAGATTTTTGAGAATTTTGAGTAAGAGTCGAACTTAAAACCATAGTACCATGATCAGTATGGATTAACCTCTCCTGGAGATTAGCAAGTAAATTCTCATTTGATTTACTTTCTTCATCCTGAAAAATAATAAAATCCTGAATAATAACATAGTACATCTTTGCATATTTTTCATAATGAGACTTATTCTAGAGTTTTAAACAATTATCAGTTACTATATATTACATACACATTAATATATAGACAAAAATATAGCATACACACAGTCATTCATTTTACACATGTTTTTCTATGGTAGCATTGGTTGAATAATTATATATTATAGAGGCATGGTTATAGAGCTAGATGCCTTTCTTATTGTTAACTTTTATTTGTTTTACAAATACAGAATTTTTCATTCAACTCTCCAAAAGCAGAGAGCTAGAAAAAGATTTGTTAAGGAATTGACAAGCAACCCCATTTGTAGCTCAGTGCTTGTTTCATGTGAAGTGCAGAATGTAAACATTCACAAGGAAAACACACAAACATGTATAGACACACACTACAGGCTTCTAAACAGTTTTCATCTATCAAATTCAATCACAAGGTTTTGGTCAACCCAGGGCTGCAGTAAACACTTGCCTACAGTGTCACACAGTGAGACTGAACCCAAAACAACCTGGCTGCAAAGTGAACTTCTTAACCACACAGCCACGTCTGTTTTAAATATCTAATATATATATATAACTGTAAAGGCACAGGTGTGGCTGTGTAGTAAGAAGTTTGTTTCCCAACTACATGGTTCCGGGTTCAGTCAAACTGCCTGACACCAAGGGCAAGTGTCATCTACTATAGCCCCAGCCTGACCAAAGCCTTGTGAGTGGATTTAGCAGATGATACCTAAAAGAATGTATGAGTGTGTGAGTATGTTTGTCTCCTTTTCTTGACATTGCGTAATAGTTGTAAAATGTTTGTCAGTGTCATAAAAAAAGTATCATTTATTTCCAATATTCTGTGAAAACTTATCAGGCTTTGGGAAAATATTACCTGGCTCGGAGGAGTACAGATAAAAATAACAACAATATTTAAATTACTGATGAGGTGATATCATTGTATATCCCTAACGCATTATTTTCATCTGAGGTACACCACAATCGAATAACACAAGTACTTGAAGAAAACAAGTATATGGGCTAAAATTCCACCAATATGTGTCCACAAAGTTAAGTGCATGGAGCAAAATAAAAAAAACGATTGGTATATTTGCAATGCAGACTCTGGATATTGTCATATCCTTCATGCTTATACCAGAAAAAGCAAAGTACTTGTTGAAACATATGAACTGAGTTATGATGTATTTTGGAATTTCTCTTCGAAAGAAATTTCTCTACTTTGGATGAATCTTCTACCTTTGTTATGCTGGTTGAAAACATGAAGTCATCAACACTTATGATTCTCAGCATAACTGTGTGATAAGAAGTTTGCTTCCCAACCACATGGTTCCAGGTTCAGTCC
>NC_068981.1:54842186-54842381 GCF_001194135.2 Octopus bimaculoides | reverse complement strand
AGTAGTAGTATTAGTAGTAGTAGAAGTAGTAGTTGTAGTAGCCGCAGCATTTGTAGCCTAGTAGAAATAGTTGTAGTACTTGTAGTAGTAGTATTTGACTCTCTAATTCATTCTCTTCCACACAGACGCATTCACTCCTCCGTATATACCTGTGCAGGTATTTTTATGTATGTGTATGTATGTATGTGTATGTAT
>NC_068981.1:54838826-54842176 GCF_001194135.2 Octopus bimaculoides | reverse complement strand
TGTGTGTGTGTGTGTGTGTGTGTGTGTGTGTGTGTGTGTGTGTGACCTGCACTTAACAACTGGTGCTGGTTTGTTTATGTCCCTATAATTTAGCAGATTGGCAAAAGAAATTAGAGATACCACACTAAAGCAATGTTGCATAAATTATTCAATTTTAAAAAAGAAAATGCTGATCACCATATTCAAAGACAAAGGACAAATAAAAAATTTGTGTATAGGAGGAGAATGTAGATATTAGGGGTAAGCCCTGTATAAACAAGGACTATAAAGTATACCTAGGAGTAGGTAGAACAATTTGTTCAATTTCTCTCAATTATCAAGTGAAATAAAGCAGTAATTCAATTGTCATCTATATTCTTTAATAAGTGGAAATATTGCCAGCACTAGTGATTTTGAACTTACGTTGCCAATCTTTTATGTTTGACTTTACTAAAATAAACAACAATGTTAAGAGATCTAAATAGAAGCAATGAAAAAATTTCATAGGGAACTATTCTCCTGACAAAGGTTCCATCAAAATATTTTTCATGTGTGCATCACTGTTCTGTAAGCTGGGTGTTTGATCATCTATCATAATAGAATTTAAACAAATTGATTTATTCTAGAGTTCTTTTCAAATTACTCTACAAAAACATTGAAACTGAATGGAAAATATCCAACAAAATTGGTAAAAATGTATTTAGCCCCATTAGCAAATGAATGTTTTGATTCTCACCATATATAATCATTTTTTTTTTCAGATCTATAGACTTTGATTTCAGTAGGCAAGGCTCTGTGGTAAGAAGTCTGCTTCCCAACCACATGGTACCAGGTTCAGTTCCACTGAGGGACATCTCAGGCAAATATTTTCTATTATAACCTCGGGCTGAACAAAGCCTTGTGTGTGGATTTGGTAGATGGAAACTAATAGAAGCCAGTTGTGTGTGTGTTTGTGTGTGTCACCTGTACTTAACTGGTGTTGGTTTTGTTTATGTCCCTGTAACTTAGCAGACTGGCAAAAGAAACCAATAGAATAAGAACCAGACTTTAAAAAAAAAACAAGTACTAGGGTCAATTTGTTCAACTAAACCTTTCAAAGGTGGTGCCTCAGCATGGCCACAGTACAAAGACTGAAACAAGTAAAAGATATGTTCATTTCTCATACTTCTATTTCTGTGCATGTATGCATATGTGTATGTTGGGTCACTCCTAGTGTTGCTGATAACATGCAACCTAGTACAATCTGTCACATTGTTGGGTCATCAGTGACTAAACCACCCTCCCTACCAAGCTAGACTAAACACAATATACTAACACTATGATAATTAAAAAAAAAATGCCTAAAGGTTGTATGATGATTTGTAGATGGTGATATGAAATTAGAGACTTGGCTCATATCACACTGAAAATCTAAGAGCTTTCAAGGGTTACCCAAAGTTTAATTTGCCTCTGATTTGGCATTCATATAAGAAGGCATAGATGATTAAGAATCTTTTCAAAGACTAATATTTTTTCATCATGTTGTAGAAAGGTACAATGTCAAACATATTTCCAACAAAGTATTGCTTCTTTTAGACAATGCATCAAGCCACACCATGCACTTAAATGAGGTTTTTGATAATGTGAGAATAGAATATATCCTGAAGAATATAACTTCCTTGGTTCAGCCAATTGATCAAGGTGTTCTAGTTAAGTGCAAGGCATATAATCTGAGAAGAACATTCAAACAATTTATGAAAGCAGTTATTAAGAAAGATGAACCTACAGTAAGAGACTTCTGGAAGATGTTCAACATAATGAATGCTATGGAAAAACATAGTTGAGTTATAGGATGAGGTGAAACACCTCAGCTTTTGAAAGATGCTTGGAAAAATACATGGCCAGAATGTATCCATGACTTGAAAAGTTTTCTACAAGCAGAAAGATATTGCAACACTTGCAAATGATGTAAGGTCTTAAAGAAGTCATAGAGGATGAAGTAGTTGAATTGCTAGTATCCAATAGAGGAAGTTTATCTAACAAGGAGCTGATGCTGTTAGAACATGAGAAAGATGAGAATACAGAAATTCCATCAGCTCTGCTTAAACTGACAGCAAAGAATGTTGTTAAAGTGTTGGCACTTATAGGGGATGGTCTGCAAGCTTTTGTTGATAACAATCCTAATCATGAATGTAACATAAAAATTACATGAAGAATTTACAAAACACTTCATTCCTACAGTGAGCTGTAGAAAGAGATGATATACCATTAGCACCAAACAACTTAGAGTAAGTTCTTCACCGCTCAAGCAGATGATGATGATGATGATGATGATGATGAACTATAAGTTAAAAGATCATGTTTCTTACCCTCCCAATAACTCTCATTCCATCACAATCTTTCACACAGAAGTCAACATCTTCTGTAGTAAGAAAATATCCTATTACAGTATTATGATTCTTATTTATTCCTTAATGTATTTTTCTTCATATGCTTTTATGTACACAAACTGAACTGTGTAATTTTAGTTTCTTTTTTCCCCCTTTTTCTTTTTGGTACTGAAAATATCCATCAGAACATATTATCACTTTATAACATAAAAGTCAATAGGAAAATTAATTTCACGTTAAAGAATTTCAGGTTACAAGTTTCTCAAGAACACATCACTCCTATAATGTGGGAGATTGCTGTACACACACACACACACACACACACATATCAATTCTTTGATTAACATACGACATAAGTGAGGCATCAAAGCATTACAATTTACTAATACATATATATATATGTGTGTGTATTTGTTGATATCTCAGGAGGGTGATTAAGTCAATAATAAGCACCAGGATTTCTTTATTTTTATTGGTCAATTAGTTAACCTTTTTAACCAATTAACTGTTTGATTGTTTGCTCAAGTTCTTGAGCAGTAGGACTGAACCTGAAACTATGTATTTGAAAGGCAAACTTCTTAACCACAATAGCCATGCCTTTTGCACCTAAGTTCTACCTATATAATGAGTTCAAACCTGTGCCACCTTAGTAAGAGTTAGGAATTCTAACCAATATCATCATCATCATCATCATCGTTTAACGTCCGCTTTCCATGCTAGCATGGGTTGAACGATTTGACTGAGGACTGGTGAAACCGGATGTTAACACCAGGCTCCAATCTAATTTGGCAGAGTTTCTACAGCTGGATGCCCTTCCTAACGCCAACCACTCAGAGAGTGTAGTGGGTGCTTTTACGTGTCACCCGCATGAAGGCCAGTCAGGCGGTACTGGCAACGGCCACGCTCGAAATGGTGTCTTTTATGTGCCACACACACAAGAGCCAGTCCAGGGGCACTGGCAACGATCTCGCTTGAAAACCCTACGAAGACCAGTCAGGCGGT
>NC_068981.1:54821213-54838398 GCF_001194135.2 Octopus bimaculoides | reverse complement strand
CTTCTTATGTTCAGCTTTTCTCTCAAGATACTTACACTCTGACGGGTATGCACATTGACATTACACATCCAGCTGAGCATACTGGCTTCATTCCTTGCGAGCTTACGCATGTCCTCAGCAGTCACAGCCCATGTTTCACTGCCATGTAGCATGGCTGTTCGTACACATGCATCATACAGTCTGCCTTTTACTCTGAGTGAGAGTCCCTTTGTCGCCAGCAGAGGTAAGAGCTCTCTAAACTTTGCCCAGGCTATTCTTATTCTAGCAGCTACACTTTCAGCGCACCCACCCCCACTACTAACTTGGTCACCCAGATAGCGGAAGCTATCGACTACCTCTAGTTTTTCTCCCTGGAATGAGATAGAAGTTGTTTCCTGTTTGTTTACAGTGTTTATTATATATACATATATAAAATTTTCAGGATCTGATGGAATCAAGATATTTAAATAACAAAGGCACCAAGGTAGAGTTGGGGATAGTGCACCTGTGCACTCACAGTGTACGAACACTACATACTTTACTGAAGTAAATACGGATTTGTCCTTCCGGTTATGCATACATTCACATGTATTGACCAAATATGCAATGTATACATAAAGTCACACAGGAGTATACTCCAGCACATATTCCACGATCCACTGTAGGCTCAAGATCCATCCTTTGACAACTTATCACATAAGTGGTTTACAATTAATATATATATAGTTTATATATTATTGGGAAAGCAGGAAGACAGACACCTACCTACACACACAAACACACATGCACTTAAATTCTTTTGCATCTCTGTTCTCAGTTCCCGAAATGTTCTTCATGAAATAAGTCTTTAGTGTCAAACAATGAATGAATAGAACTCTACTTCATATACTGAGTTTTTTGTCTCTCTAAAGTGAGCAATCAAAGCTAACTTATAATTGAACAGAGAATAATTCAGTATAAAGATTAAGTAATGGAATTTCTTATACTCTGAAAACTTGAAAATCCTCTGGCTAAAAAAATGCTAGACTACTAATCCTACAACCTTCAGGGCAAACCTGGACAACGGATATTAAACGATGATGATGTTATATTAGAATAATTGGATTTTAGTAAATTTTATTAAGATGTTAAATAATCAGTATTAGAAAAAGCATTTCTGGAACCATAACCTCCAAGTAAACCACAGAAGCATCAAGGTGTCACCCAACATATTTGCTGAAGTCACCAGCTACGATAATGAGGTTGCTGTCACTCATTGCTGAGGTAGTCTACAGAAGCATCTCATAGAAATGATCCTTTTGTTCTTCTGAGAGTTCTACCTGTGGGGCATATGCCAAGATAAATGTTGTTATTGTGTTGCTTGTAATTATCACATTCTGAAAACTAACATTATTCATCTATTTGAAATGAGTGAAAAAACACCAACCAAGAAGGGAAGATGATTGATAGCCTAGTAATATACAAATATAGGACGAAAATAAATGCCAAGGAAAACTAGGTTAATCTGTGTCAAAGTTTGGTGTTAATCACGAAAAAACCTTGAACAGGATAGTTTGAAAGCTCTCAAAAATAATTTGAGACTAACAAATCAATCTTTGAAAGAATAGTAGAGAAAAGATAGAGAATAATATAGGAAAGATATAGTAAAATGTGTTTTCCAGTCAATTCCCAATGCTATTATAGGTATCACAAGTTTTGAAAATTTAGATATTTGCATGCTGGAAAAAAGTTTGCTTTTTATATTTCTGATGTTATAACTGAATTCTCTTTCTGCAGCTAAACAAATAATTTGGAATTAGGAATGGAAATTGTGCTATGCTCCAAGGCACAATTCTCAGCAATTAGAACTTTTAAAGTTGCTTGGGAACATCGTTACATCTTTCACAGAGTAACTGACTTTTTATAAATATGATTGTTTTAAGATAGATCACCCTTTAACTTTTTTGATATGAACAAAGTACATGTGTGTGTGCGCTTGCATGCTTTTCAATCATCTACATTTTAATTTCTAAAACCTTAGCAAATTTGACAGTTTTTCAAAAACTTTTCCAAATTATATGATGAAAACTTTTGACACCAAAAGTAATTCAATGAAACTACAGATAAATGAAACTACAGATAAATGAAACAACAGTGAGGTGTGTGTGTGTGTGTGTGTGTGTGTGTGTGTGTGTGTGTGTGTGTGTGTGTGTGTGTGTGTGTGTGTGTGTGTGTAAGGGGGGATCAAATAGAATACTAAATTGTTGTCATTGAAAATTTCAGATAAAAAGGTACATGACATCCATGGGTTTGAAAGTAAATAGAAATGTGAGCTGTGTACATGACATGATGTTGTAACTAACTAGTATAATATAATCCTAATCTGACATTTTCAGCATCTCAGCTATCAACTTAATAAACCTGAAGCTTTTTCCCATTTAAGTTAAACTCTTCTCAAATACATTTGCCTCTTGCCTCACAGAGTGAGAGATTATCTTCAACTTCTACATCATGAGGCAGATATCCCTCACTTGGGAAAGACATCTGTTTATCTTTTAAATAACAATGCAGGCTTATTGGCTTAGTGAACATCAAAAACAATTTCCTAATGCAAGACAGAAAATACAGTGAGTTGGCTGAACAATGGTTAGAAGGTAATATGCCTTCTTATTGGAGAATTTGATGGAATCAGAGGCCTTGGACCAGCAGCAAAGGAGAGTAGAAATGTTGCTAGAAAATTATCAGAAACTGTCAAGAAAGCAAGCCATTACATCTGGCACATGAGGGAGGAAGAGCGGTGCAGCACGATCAAACATTGAGTATGATAGAAACACTTGGTCCAGAGTTGTAACATCTGACTCAACAAAGCTCATAATGTTGTGTGGGAGATTTGCGACCTATGTCAGCGGGCAGCTCTGGTGTCACACTGGAGGTGGTTTTGGTGGGGGCTACAAAGCTGTTTCACTGCCTGATGAGAAATCAAATCCTGCATTTGGAGATGGAGTACAGCAACACCATCAGTACACAAGTGTTTACCATAAATGCACAGTCACATTTGAAATATAAACATGACACTGACAGGGTTTTACCTATAAGACTTTCCTAAATATTAGTGTCAAAATGTTTACGACGAAGCAACAAATCAATGCTCATAATCTTTCATTGTTTGCCATAAAATATAAGTTTTAATGTATAAAGAGAAAAACATTTAAGAAAATAAGAAATATGGCAGAATGGCCCTACCTCTATTTCAGATATACGATTGGAAAAATTGGGAATTGCAGCAGCTGGACTGTTTAGATCTTTGCGAATATAGATTCTCTGAGTTGAAGTAGCCATAGCTGTAGGAGCTTTCTTCTCAGAATCAGGTGGCTTTCTTTCTTGCTGAACAGCTGAAAGTAGAAAATGAAATAATTTTTAAAACATTTAATAATAATAATGATGACGATGATGATGATGATGAAACTTTGTAGACCATAAAAAACACCCTTTGTTTCCTTCTGGTTTTCATTGAAAAATTATTTCTATAAGCTGCTACGTACTTACAAATGTGTATGGAGAAGATTATTTTGGGAGTACTTAAGTAATAGTATTTCAAAATAATCCAGTATTTGAATATATATTGCACTTTAAATAAAAGCGAGGGAAAATGTAAAAGAGGAAAAAATTTCAGAGAGTGAGACAATTCTAGGAAGAAAAGTTTGGGTGAAGTATAGATTGTGAAATCTTGAAAGTGAAACACAGTAACAGTGATAGGAAGAAGAAAGACAAGTGAAAAGATATGCAGTTGGCTAATTCAGAGGAGTATAGACCATTTTATTACCGATACAAGAAGTTGAGAGTATCTGTGAGCTAATGAAGAACATTAATGACTTGGCAATCAATCTGATAGCCTTTTGTATTTGTCCAAGGGCATCACTCTTCTCTATATGTAAGCAATACTTCAGTGTGGCTCTTAAACTTTATGAAATATTAGCATCTGATTGAAGCCAAAGTATTTATTGGCACAAAAGAGAAACCCAAGTCCCTGTAATGCAGTTTTGGCAATGTTATATATGTGGGAATTGCTCTGAAAGATCATCAAAGAATATGAATCCTAACATTTGACATGACTTTGCAGGTATTAGTTGTGTGTTGTTCATTACCAGAAAGGATGAGGTACAAGACTGCTTTCTTGATAAAGTATAGCCATTGTATATTTGTTCTGTTGAAAAGGATTTATCAAGTCATCCTCATTGCAGGCTGTTCTCAAAGTCTATGCTCATAAGTTCAATATCTGTCAAGTGTGAGGAGTCTAGATTGTGTTTGAATGTTGCTGGTGTTCTCAAAGGTTAAGGAGGAATGAAAGTTAATGTCATCTTCATAGGAGAGTATGCAAGACGTTTTATTAGGTAGGTCTTTAATGTGCAACAGAAAAAGTGCAGGGGGGAGGAGGTAGTAAACCTTAGAGTACAATGATTCAGTTTGACATGAATCTTCATATCCAAAAATGAGAAATGGATGTAAATTATAAGCAGTCAACTTAGCTTGGAAGTTTTGAGGATAAGGTATTAGATGACCAATAATAAAAGATTGTAGCATTTGGCATATTTATATTTCAGCAGAAAGCAACAACAGATAATAATATAAAAATGCATTTAAAAAAGTGCAAGCAGCCATAAAGCCTGATATTTTCCATTTTTAATTTCAACCTGAAATAGATATCCTCCAATAGAATATACTCTAGAAAATTTGTACAAAGATTCTGGAACATATTCTCCACAACAAGATTATTAATGAGTCATATAGAACTGAGTTCCCAGCCCAGAGAGACAACAAAACACTTGTGGTGCATTTGAACTGAAACACATGGAGCTAGTAGTCCAGTGGATAATCCACAATAAATTCTGACTACATTGTGATGAGAACCAAATTAAAATTGTAATGGAAATAATACTTTGTAACTAGTGTAACATCACCATCATTTTATATAAACACAGCCACATAAAGACAGAATATTGCAGAAGTATATAGAAACTTAATTTCTAATATTATAAAATGATGATGAAACAATCATGTCATTCATCTTTTCTTATAAAAAAAATAATTGAAAATCCATAACAAGACAGCTTGGATGTCCTGAAATGTTTGAATGAAAAACTATTTCCAATGTTTAAACATAATCAAATGAAATACTTCAACATTATGTATCACTTGGTGAAAAATGGATATTTGTATGACAGTAAATAAAACATTTTAAAAACAAACTCTGGCTAAAAATCAATTCCTGCTCTAAACTATGCGCTTCATTTATAGAATTTCCTTTCTTTTTGTCATTTCTTTAGAGGCAAACATTGCCAAGTAATAGATTTTATATGTCAATTAATTTAGTTGATTTATGGACGTAGTCATGGGATGCAGGCATTCTACCTGGTTGAAAACAGATACCACTTCTTTCCTTACAGATATATAGTTAACATCAAAATGGGCAATATATGACCTAATAATTCATTTAAACCAAATTTCTACAAGAATCTAACCTATATCAACAATGAAGAATTAAATTAAAGATCTTAAGCAAAGAAACAAATAGAAGTTATCAGACTCATAGTGCACTAATACGGACAAGAAACAGAACAGTGGCATTAAAGGGGTATCTACCTTTATATGTTTTGCAAGACAACATAAGTAAAAGATGATATTTTAAGGGCACATAATTTCCTGACATATACAATTCATAAACAATCTTAAGATGGAGACTGAAAATGAATATGGACAGAAATGTATTTTTACAATCCTCTGAGTGCAATCAGCTTATTAGTAATTTAATGTCTTTTATTCCATATGGACATGGCTTAAGTGGAGGGAAGGTATTTGAGGCAGAATTTTTACAGCTGAATGTTCTTCCTGTCACCAACCTTTACTTGTTTGTCAAGCAAGTGATTTTTGTATCCAGAAGAATTCAAAAGTACAGAGACAGAAGATAATTTATTGATATAAAAAGTTAACAAACATCACTGGTTGCACCCCAGCTATGAATTGTGATATCAAATTTTGTAAAAAATAGCCCAGTACAGATTGTAAACATTCATACATATATACACACGTGTGCGTGCACACACACACACACACACACACACACACACACACACACACACACACACACACACACAATGTGTTTTTTTCAGGCTCCATCTACTAAATTCCCTCACAAGGCATTGATTGGTCTAGAGCTGTAGCAGAAGACTTGCCCAAGGTACAATGCAGTGGGATTGAACCCAAAGCCAAATAGTTGAGAAGTAAACTTCTTAACTACACAACTACATCTGTCTATATAGCCATAATAAAATACACTAGTTAAAACATAAGATAAAGCCACTTAGCAACAGCAAATAGTGGTAGCAGTATAACAACTAGAAGTGTAATAATATATGTTAAACATTGTAGCAGAGTATCAGTGTGCCATAGTAGTATTACAAAACTAAATTACTATTAGAATGAATTTACGCAGGTTATTATTATCATGACAGTACAACTAGTCAATACTGAGACAAAACAAAAGGACAATCTTAAACATATAAAAATAGTATTAAACTACTTCACTATCATTTTAATGATACTGCAGATCATAGATTCTCAAAGTGAGCACTACCACCCCCCACCATTGAGCCAGTCCAGGTGGGCGCTGGTGCCTAAGGGGGCGGTAGAGAAAAAGGAGGTATTGGGAGGAAGGCAGTGAATTGGGGGACACTATGAATTTATTATAATATTATTATAGTATTGTACACAAATTATATAATATTATATTAAATATCAAATGATTCATAGTATATATAAGTGAAATATAAAATATTTATTTATACATAAAAATAGCGGTAGGGGCACTGAGGGTATTATGTGGCCATGAGAGGGGCAGTGACCAAAAAAGTTTGAGAACCTCTGCTGCAGATAGATAACCATAATAGATACAATACTTTGTATTTTCTAAGTAGGAGATGAGTAACATTTTTCTTGCAGCAGGCCTCATGAGAATTTGCTAATCATAAATCATACCACAACACTAAAACAACCATTTAACAAACACTACATAATACAGAGCACACTATATATCACATCAAGTAAATCATGAAAGTAGAAAACAATGATCAAGAGAAAATATAAGTGAATGGGAAGGAAAGAAATAAAATTTCTGTTTGAATCGACAGAGTTGGGTCATCATGGTTACAAAATTGTAGTGAAAGTTTAGTATGCTTATTTTTAGACATTATATAAACATGACATTATGTGTGCCTTACAACAAGTCATAAATAATCATAATTTTCTCATGTTTGTTCTGTCATAGTTTGAGCTAGACTTTCTATGCCTATGAATTATTATAGTTGATGTGTTGCAACTCAATGTTTTTAATACTTTTGTGTTGTATATATCACCACATACTCCTTGTAACATCTACTTATGGACACAGCTGCTCTAATGGTTCCAGATATTCTACATACATACGTCATTCATTTATATCCTCATGAAATACAGACATTGTATGTTGCTTGAAAAAAAACTCTCGTCAAAACACATCAGTACACACTGGAAACAATATATTGTTCTCCAGTACAAACTTAATATACATTGTAGATTTAGGCAATCTATGCACAGACATCTTTTGTCGATGTAATTTTTTACCACAAATCTGATCTATTGGCTTGTATAGCATAACCAGCTTGGATACATAAGTCCCAAAGAATTGTAATTTTCAACTAATTTGGTAGGCTTATGTCCCCACCATTTTTACTTTGTATGGGAGTCCAGACTAATGGCTTATGATCCAGTGCAAATGCTGACCAAATCTATAATGGTGAGTAATATATTCATTTGAGGCTAATGTAGAACATCCAGAGATTAGGAGGTCAATTGTTTCTCTGGTTGTACCACAACAGTGGCAGGCAGAATCAGCACCATTATTATTATTATTAGTAGTAGTAGTAGTAGTAGTATTAAAGCAGTGAGCTGGCAAAGTCATTAGTACATTGAATGGAATACTTAGCGGTAGTTCGCCCGTCACTACGTTCTGAGTTCAAATTCTGCCAAGGTCGACTTTGCCTTTCCTCCTTTCAGGGTTGATTAAATAAGTACCAGTTATGCACTGGGGTCAAAGTAATCGACTTAATCCCTTCCCCAAAATTTCAGGCCAGTAGAAAGGATTCTTATTTGTTTGTCTGCCGCTACGTTCTGAGTTCAAATTCCACCAAGGTTAACTTTGCCTTTCATTCTTTCGGGGTCAATAAACTAAGTAACATTTGAGTAGTGGGGTCGATGAAATTGACTATCCCCCTCCTCCAAATTTCAGGCTTTGTGCCTAAAACAGAAAGGATTATTTTTATTATGATTATTAAGGTGGCAAGCTGGCAGAATTGTTAGCATGCCAGTCAAAATGCTTAGTGATATTCCGTCTGCTGTCATGTTCTGAGTTCAAATTCCACCAAGGGCAACTTTGCCTTTCATTCTTTCAAGGTTGATAAACTAAGTACCAGTTGAGTACTGGGGTCGATGAAATCGACTATCCCCCTCCCCCAAATTTCAGGCTTTGTGCCTAAAACAAAAGGGATCATCATCATCATCATGATTATTACTATTATTATTATTATTATTATTATTAAGGTGGTGAGCTGACAGAATCATTAGCACACCGAGCAAAATGCTTAGCAGTATTCTGTCTGCCACTATGTCCTGAGTTCAAATTCCACTGAGATCAACTTTGCCTTTCATCCTTTTGGAGTCGATAAAATAAGTATCAACTGAACACTGGGGTCAATGTAATTGACTCATCCCCATTTCCCCAAGCTGTCCTTGTGGCAAAAAATTGAAATTATTATTATTATCATTAAAGTGGCGAGTTGCTAGGCAAAATGCTTAGCGGTATTTTGTCTGTTGCTATGTTCTGAGTTCATATTCCACCAAGGTCAACTTTACCTTTCATTCTTTCAGGGTCGATTAAATAAGTACCAGTTAAACACTGGGGTCGATGTAATTGACTTAATCCTTTCCCCAAAATTTGAAGCCTTGTGCTTCCAGTAGAAAGGATTATTATTGTTAAGGCAGTGAGCTGGCAGAATCATTAGCATGCTGGGCAAAATGCTTAGTGGTATTTCAGCTATCTTTACATTCATTCTAAGTTCAAATTTTGCCTTTTGGGATTGATAAAATTAAGATCAATTGAACACTGGGGTCAATGTAATTGACTTAATCACTCCCCTGAACTTGCTGGCCTTGTACCAAACTTTGAAACCATTATTATTATTATTATTATTATTATTATTATTATTATTATTATTATCATTATTATTATTATTATTATCATTATTATTATTATTATTAAGGTGGCAAGCTGGCAGAAGCATTACCACGCTGGGCAAAATGCTGAGTGGCATTTTGTCCATCTGCATGTTCTGAGTTCAAATTTCATCAAGGTTGACTTCACCTTTCCTCCTTTCAGGGTCAATAAAATAAGTACCAGTTGAGTACTGGAGTCGATGTAATCGACTTACCCCTCCCCCTAATTTCAGGCCTTGTGCCTATAGTAGAAAGGATTATCATTATTATCATCATGCTGGATTGACATCACATTTTATTAAGGGACAAGTATCAATAATGAACTGAAGCTTAATTAATTCAATCAGTTATAATCCTCCCTTATTATTTTGCAGATTATACTTTTTACCCAAAGCCAGACTTAGGAAGTATGAAATAATAATGATAAGAAGAAGAAAAACCAGTTTCATTCATAGCAATTTTGCCTGGAGTTATTTCAAAGCATTTTAAAACTAATCAAGATTTTCTCACATTCAAGTAGATGATGTAAAGGATGAAAGTTGCCTCCTGAGTGGGAGATAGAAAACAAAAGCTAGTGGAAACATTTCTCACCAAAAGGGTTTAAGAACACAAGAATCAATTTCTCAGAAAACCGAAAACTTAAGAGAAAAATATCTGAAAAATCATGTTTCAGATGACTATGCTTTGCTACTGAGGTCTCATAATACTGAAACATGCCCATAGTTATCCCCTTACCTGATAAAAAAAAAAACTGATTTTTCCACTATAAGCATGAAAATTCAACTCTCTAAGAGATTAATTCTTCATTTCTTAAAATCATTTCCTCTTTTCTTTAGGAATTTCTAACATTTGCTGTTAGGTTACTGTTTTCTCTCTCTAACTAAGAGACAAATTTTAATCCTTTTAGAAATTTTGTATATGTCATCCAGTACATCACTTCCTACCTGAATTATATAAAGTCAAGGCATTGATTCATTAGAATTACTCAACTTAGCTAACTTTATGGAGGTTTTTATCAAAGTTTCACAATTATTATAGGCCTTTCTATTACGAAATCTACTACAAAAATGCACACACATGGGTGTGTGATGTATGACAAACATAAATGCATTTATGTATTTGTGTGTGTGTGTGTGTGTGTGCACACATGTGCACACACACACACACACACAAAGAAAGAGGCAGACAGAAAAAAGTTTATGTTTTAGTAATTCTTAAAAGCCAATCTTCAGAAAAATATCTGAAAAAAAAATTAAGGACACACACACACACTTTTTGTTGAAAGATCAAAGCTCTCAAGGAACAGAATTTCTGATGCTTTTTTCCTTCCAGTTTCTTAAGTTCTTGATGCCCTTGGGAAAAGAACATACCTAATAATTTCCAATGTTGCTTTTCAAAACTCAATACCTCATGCTAACATGAGAAATACTTATTCTCTCTGCACTGCCTTTAGCTAATCCCATGACCTTTAAAATAAACAGTCTTTAAATCCTTCTCTACAAGGTTCAATCCCTTACTTTGTGATGTAACATAAAAAGAAATGAGAAATAGCAAAGGGTTTCCCTTGAATTTATGAAGTTCATTTTAGGTGATCTTGAATAAGAAGCAACAGAGCAAAAGGAAGAAATAAACTTTAATGAAAATAAAAGGTTGCCCTTTAAGTTTAATCTGAGGATTAACAACAGTGATTTGGAAGCTTAAAGAATTGTTTCAATATTTCAACTCACAACTTTGGCAGAATCTAAAAATATAAATAGTTTCTACTGTAGGACAAGAAACAGGAATAACACATTACAAAATAACTCAACAGTTCTCTGTTTCTCTCTTTCTCGAGATATTTCAATTATATTTACATTCACTTCCTTTTACTCTCTCCTTCATATTTCTATATGATAAACACATACACAAACACCTAGATATAAATGCAATAATATAGGCATTCAAACACACACACATGCAGATATAAATACTAACTTATATAGATAACGGATACAATGACAAACACACACTCACTCACAAAAATGTAAAGTAATTATAAACATAAGAACTTTTGCAATTTTAATGAAAATATCTTTTATATAAAGTGATGAATAGAATACTCAACTAAAGTGAAAACGGGGGGGGGGGGATCAGGTTTAGAGCAGTAGTATAATATATAAATACAGCTTCAAAAAAAAGAGACACTTGCAAACATAATGAAATTACAAGAAATAAATACATATATTCTATATCTCCAGTGGACACAACTATGCTTCTAGCAGTCAGACATTCAAAGAAATCCACAGAGACATGATGCTATCATCAACAGAACTGCAAAGCATTAAGCAGAATTGATAATATATGATAATATATGGAAACAGCAAGATATGAATCGCAAAAACACTTGATTTGCTTTGTAACACACTTTATAACAATGCTTAATTCACTGAAATTAACCTTAAATGAGCTGCAATATATATTTATACCTAGAGATTATAAGTATAAATATACTGCGTTTATAATGAAAATATTTCTTTTGTTCAAAGTGATTAGCAGAGTGCTCAATAAAAGTGGAAAAAGTCAGGTACAGAACAATAATATAAGAATAGCTAAAATAAAGAGACACTTGAAATATTATCATGCTACATAATAGAATAAATGCTTGATATATTACTTGTTAAAGTTATCTCTACAAGTATTCTATAAAAATTATATATTCTATATTATTCCCGGGCACTACTGTGTTTTCAAACAAACATCATAAAAATATATGGACACGTGATGCCTTCATCAGTGAAACTGAAAGGAGAGTTGTATGAGAAGTTTAGGGTTTATATACACTGTGGTGTAACAATAGATGCAAAACTGACGGTTCCTAAACTGGTGATATATAGAAGCTTGCATGGGTCAGGAGGGATTTGTTGACGCAGATTTTCTATGACCTGTTGCACTTCCTGTCATCAATGCTCGCCTCTTTCCAAGCAAGGTAATATTTCCTCATGGCCAGGCATGTTTTTCACAGAAGACTGGAAGTGAACAACATCACTTGTATAACAGTTATGCTTGTCTATAACCATGTCAAGAAAGTACGCATAAATTCATACACACACACACATATGACAGGCTTCTTTTAGTTTCCATCTACAAAATGCTTTCTCAAGGACTTGGTTGGCCCTAGGCAACAAAAGACATTGCCCAAGGTACCATTAAGTAGGACTGAACTCAAGACTATATGGTTGAGAAGCAAGCTTCTTAACCACATAACCACATCTGCACCTATATACACATATACTTATATAAGTTAATAAAAATGACTCAAGAACTGAGAGCTTTGTAAATGGTAGATATATATGTAAGACTGAGGTATGGCTAAGTGCAGACATAGATATATAGTTTACAAGTCTGCTTCATAACCACATGGTTTTGGGATCAGTCCCACAGCATGGTACCCTGGGCAAATATCTTCTATACTCTGGGCTAACCAATGTCTTGTGAGTGAATTGGTTGCTAGTAACTATAGAAAGTTTGTCATATGAATATCTGTGTGTGCATGCGCTCACATGCATGTGTTCTCTCTTTCACTGATGTTAACATCTGCTGGCCACTTAATTTCCACAACTATGCACAGTTTCTCTACTCTATCCCAAATCATTATATCAGGTCTGTTGTGCTTACATTTTATTGAGGTCCTCACTGGGACATTCCACCAGTATTCCTTTTTATTATGAGTGGCTATGGCTTCTACCATATTGTGGGTTCATATTTCTTTGCCCTCAGAAATATCCTTCCAACGAATTTCATTATAGTGTCCTAGCCTAGCTACAATGTCATGTCTCATCGGTAGATAATACTGTGATCACATTTTCGGACAACTGCTTGTGATGTGGGTGATATCTTCAGTGTGAACTCCACAAAGTCTGCATCGGTTGTCACATTTTACTGCTTTTCCTGCATCTCTATTCCTTTTGTGCATCAGGTACTTGGTTGATATTTCTTGCACCTGGATTGCAAATGCATACCCTTCTAAGTAAGAGGTAGTATTCTGGCTATTTGTCCATGATAAACTGCTTTGATGATCGATGTACTATCATCACGGACCTTTCTAATAACATATCCATGCATAGCCTTCTGTTCATATAGGCTCATCCTTTCATTTGATGATACATTGCAGTAGGTTGCATGTGTGTGTGTGTGTGTGTATGTATGTATTATTGATATTAAGGTGGTGAGCTGGCAGAACCATTAGCACACTAGGCAAAATGGTTAGCAGCATTTCATCCATCTTTATCTTCTGAGTTCAAATTCTGTCAAGGTCAACTTTGTCTTTCATCCTTTCAGGGTTGATAAATTAAATACCAGTGAATGGATTGATGTAATCAACTAGTCCCCTCCCCCAAAATTTCAGGCCTTGTGCCTTTAGTAGAATGGATTATTATTATTATTATTATTACTAAAAGTGGTGAGTTAACAGTATCATTTGAGTGTCAGGCAAAATGCTTTGTGGCATTTGTTCTGGTTCTTTACAATCTGAATTCAAAATCCTACCAATAAAATAAAGTACCAGACATGTACTGTGGTTAATTTAACAGACTAACCTCCTCCTCATCCTCAAATTTATAGCTCTGTGTCTCTCTGAGAAATT
The DNA here is from genome assembly GCF_001194135.2 of Octopus bimaculoides. Classification (NCBI taxonomy): domain Eukaryota; kingdom Metazoa; phylum Mollusca; class Cephalopoda; order Octopoda; family Octopodidae; genus Octopus; species Octopus bimaculoides. The sequence continues at coordinate 54,824,516 of NC_068981.1, read as the reverse complement.
GTCATTTTAAGAACGGAGGGTTGGCAGAAGTATTAGAGCATCAGACAAAATGCCTTGCAGCATTAGTTCTGGCTCTTTACAGTCCAAATTCAAATTCCACTAATGTCAACTTTGACTTTCATCTTTCTGACCTTGTTTCTATGTAAGAAACTATTATTTTTATTATTATCATGCTGAAAATGAAATTTATCTCTTACTTAGATATAAATTTAGGTATCTACAGTGGCAGCAGTTTGCAGGCAAATTGATTTGGTTCAATTTGACTGAGAGAAAGTTTTTAATTCAGAAGTAAAATAACTACAAAACCTTAGATGTTTACACAAAGACAAATGGGAAGTAATGGGAAATTGCTTCAATCAAAAATCAAAAATAGGTTTTCAAAAGTAGGTTTATAACTTGGCCCACTGAAAGAATAGCAAAAAAAAAAAAAAATGTAAAAATATGCTAAAGAATCGATATTTGACAACAGAAACAAGAACAGATTGATTTTATAAACAGAGCAAATTTCATCAGATATCTCAGTCCCATTATTATATCATCACTGCTTTTTAAACTAAAATATATCCATAAAAAGTGTATGACTGGAGAGGTAGGTGGCAGAAAGTAGTTGTAGAAGTGTTATATGTGGTTGTTGTAAATGTGGAAAGGTTAAAGCTTTAAGCTCTAAAACTAGTTCTGCATGTTTACTTTTTGCAAGGTATCTTGGGATCAACACTTAAAGAATTTCAAGAGATAGACATAATTTACAGAAAATTGATTAATTTTTAAAAGATATATAATGTTAAGATTTAACCATATATCTATTGAGTAATTTAGATCCAAAAGATCTAGGATATAGTTAGGTTTTATGTTTTTCTTTTTTCAGTGGAGGAGGGATTAGATATCTGATATAGATATGGATGTTTGTTTATGAGCCTAGATTAGATTGGAGAGGATATATAGCCATGTTATCTAAATATTGAAGTTAGATATACTTCATAGATACGTCTCAGTGTATCTAATTAATGTCTGTATTAATTTACCTTCCACCATGTATTTATAACTGAAAATATCATCATTAAACACACCATTGTGTTTAATATAAATTTCCTAAACTTTAACTCTATCCCAAATATAAAAGCCTTGTTGAAAATGTAAATGCTCTACTGATACCATCAATGGTTGAAGGGAGAAGGAAATGGTAGAAATATACATTATATATCATGATCATCATCATTTTTAACATTCACTTTTCCATGCTTGCATGAGTCAGATGGAGTTTATTGAGACAGATTCTCTATGTTCAGATGCCCTTCCTGTTGCCAAGCCTTACCTTTTCCAAGCAAGGTAATGTTTCCTCAATACTACGATATTGGTTTTACTTGACTCAACAGGTCTTCTCAAGCTATCATATCGCCCAACGCATCGGGGGTACTCTTTACTGGGCCGGACATGCGTGGCTGCAATCTCACTTTAGTTGCCAGGTCTTCTCAACCACAGCATATCATCAAAGGTCTTGGTCTCCTGCCATTGCCTTTGTGAGGCCCAATGTTCAAAGGTCATGCTTCACCACCTCATCCCATGTCTTCCTGGGTCTACCTCTTCCACAGGTTCCTTCCACAGTTAGGGAGTGGCATTTCCTCACACAGCTGTCCTCATCCATATGTAGCACAGGACCATACTAGCACAGTCGTCTCTTTTGTACACCACATTTGATGCTTTGTATGCCCAACTTTTCTCTCAGAGTGCTTACACTCTATCTTATATTCACACTGACATTATACATCCAGTGGTTCATACTAGCTTCATTTCTTTCAAACCAACACATCCTCAGCAGTCATGGCCCATGTCTCACTTCTATGTAGCATGGCAGTTCGCACACATGCATCATACAGTCTACCTTTCATCCTGAGTAAGAGGCCCTTAGTTGCCAGCAGAGGTAGGAGCTCCCTGAACATTGCCCAGGATATTCTTATTCTAGCCACTACACTCTCAGAGCAACCACTCACACTACAGACTTGGTCGCCTAGGTAGCAAAAGCTTTTTTTAACATGTGATGGAATTTGCTTTCTGTACATCTTCAGTGTTTATTGCCCATGTGCATCTGCCACACCCAAAAGCTATTTTCCCAGTTAACCTTTCTTTGCTTGATGCCAATTGGAATTAACTCTAAATTAGAAGGGGCATCACCTAATGAATCAAAAATTCTCATAAATTGACATACCACTAATACAGTTCAATTGTATGGAAACAAAAGAAACCTGTGGACATATGTTTCTGCCTCGTTAGGCATCATCAGCACAGCTATTACTCTATCTTAATTCTAGCAGACAGAACACTTAGACATATACTAAAGAGTAGAACACAATTATGACCTGGGTATTTGCTTAAATGAAACAAAAAAGTGCTCAGAGATATAAACCAAGAGTGGCCATTGGCAAGTACAACAAATATGAAGAAGAAATATATCCGAGATAAATTCAATAAATCAAGATTTTATCTTGTATGGTTTTTAATATACCCTTATTAATTTTATATATGTGTACACACACACATTCGTGTATTATGCATATATATTCAGTTGGGTTGGAAGAATACATATTACTGAAGCATTGTTTTACAATCAGATGCTTTTCTTGTTGCTAAACTTTGTTTGTATTTCAAGAGAGAGAGAGAGAGAGAGAGAGAGAGAGAGAGAGAGAGAGTGTGTGTGTGTGTGTGTGTGTGTGTGTGTGTGTGTGTGTGTGTGTGTGTGTGTGTGTGTGTGTGTGTGTGTGTGTGTGTGTGTGTGTGTGTGTGTGTGAAAATCCAGGGAAGGTTCCAATTTATTGAAGTAGTGCATCCATCACAGAAAATATGATATAATAATCAAAGGAATAAAGGTGACAGTACCATCTTTATTAATCAGTTACTATTGTTTCCATAATGAGTAGAAGTGCTCTATTAATCAATATGCTGGATCATACATACAAAAATTATAGAAGCTATGTAAAATCCATACAACATTGAATAAAATTACCACCAGTCACCATCATGACTATCAACAAAATAATATTTATATAAACTTCTATTAACTTCTATAATTTTTTTGTAGGTATAATCCAGTGTGATTTCGCATGTTGACTGATCACCTTATTTTATTTCATATCTATATATTCAATTTTCAGCAAAAGTTACAGAATGACTCAATGGCTGAGAGTTTCGTGCAATGGCATGAACCAAAGTTGAATTACTCTGTAACTTTTGCCAATTAATAACAATATATACATATATATATAATGTAGTGTTGAGCACTCATTCTTGTCGTTCATCAAATATGTATAT
>NC_068981.1:54815158-54821113 GCF_001194135.2 Octopus bimaculoides | reverse complement strand
CATATATATATATATATATATATATATAATATGTATGTATATAATCATCTTTTGAGATCTATTTTCCTGTTTGCTTCACAAACACACACCCACACAACAAATACACACACACACACACAGAGCTTCAAAACTGTATACTGTATTTAAAATCATTTTACATAAAGTATATATTCAATAAGTTATACAACTGCAGATATCTACAGAAAAGTGGCAGGCTGTTTTGATCACTGCAAGACTTGTTTTGACCACAGTAAGTTCATTAAATGTAAAGCTGTTTGAAAGATTTTCAAAAAGAAAAAAATTTAGCTATCAGCTGTAACTTATTCTGTGCCACTCATGTAGACCTTTCGTCGTTTAACAACCTTCAATCACATAAGTCAATGATATGGCTTCTGTATGGTTACTGAACTCGCAAGAAATAGCAGTCAAATCTCCCTCAAAATCACATTCAAGTATCTTTAAAAAAATAGAACTCAATATATAACAGAACTGGATATGCTTTATCACAAGACAGCTTGGTCAAAGCTGGAACCTCTTTGATCACAAGACAGTTCAATCAGAGCAGGGATGATGCTAAACAGCTTAAAATATGAGACATTATATTCTCAAGTGTTAATAGACTATTTTCAAAACTAGGAAATTTCCAAAAGAAGGTTTCTTATTCAAGAGCCAATCATTAGTATTATCTTCAAAAATTCTACTCCATTGACACATTCAATATCAGATAACTGTTCTTTTTTCAGTTATGTTGAGCAAAAGATAATCCTAAAACCTGAACTTACACTGTCTGGATTTAGGAACTACTAAAAGTACTATCTCTTAATCACAGCTGTATATTTTATTACATGATTACAACTGATATTTCTTGAGAAGTTTTCATATCTTTAATTCACAGACATGTTACATTCATAATAAAACAAAACAACATCTCTTTAGATTTCACTTCCGCTAATAGAGATATTTAGAAATTGTTCAGCATGCAAAAATACAGAGCAGTTATTTAAGAAAACCAACAAAGTTAAGGTTTAGTTAAAATTATTCCACGCAGCAACTTTTAATTATAACTCAAAACCTAATGATAACAAATTGTGTTAGAGGAAGTCTATTTGGATAACCCAGATGACCACACCAACATTTGGTTCAGCAATTGGTTTGTGTGCACATGCATGTGCATGTGTGTATGGGTGAATTTGTGTGCACATGTGTATGTGCATGTAAATACACACAAATACACATGCATATATACATATGCAAACACACACATTTTCCAATACAACTTTCAATGTGTCACTATGTAAAAGATAGAGTCCTTAAGACTCTCAAATGATATAATCTAATATGCATGCAAGAATAAACACACAAAATACACAAGAATACACACACACACACACATATATATGGAGAAAGAAAGGTGTGTATCTGTGTGTGCGTGTGTGTGTTTAGAGGAGACCAACCGCAAATCTATTCAATATAGTTAAACACAGGAAAATATAAAATCTCCTTTTTAATATATTAAGAATAAGAAGTGTAAAATATATCCAAGCAATCAACTATAAGAAATCTTGCCAAACTGTAGCAGAAAATAGTAAGAGAAGTAAGAAAGTCTTATTTCTTAACATTACACTTATATGATGCAGGTAGGAAGAACTGGAATATTATGAAGAGCAATTAGTCTTTAAGAAGTGTAGTGGATCATGTGTTATTTACATCACATTTTTAGTAAAAGAATCAGTTTGAATGTAACAATAATCAACAGCCTTGTTGAGCAAGGTTTATTATTATTATACAAATATTTTCAAATGTTGAATAATCTTGAGCTATTTTATTTAAATACTATTAATATCGGTGCTACTGGACAGCTTCACATTTCCAAAGATAAATCCTAACTGGGAAAATTGCGAAACATCAACTTACCTGGAATTTGAAATTGGGACCAAGCGTCTACAAGAAATATATTTATTTATCAGTAGAATATAAAAACAAATGAATAAAAATGTTAAATTAGAAAGAGAAGAATTAACAAAACAAAAGAAGCGGTGGTGGGGGGACAAAAAATAATAAAACAGATTAAATAACAGAAAATAAAATATAAAAGAAAAGGTGATATAGTGAGAATTTTTACAGAAACCTAAGTAAAAATAATAGTTTATAGCAAATGAATATAACAGAAAGAATAAGAAAAGAAAAGAAAATAGAAAGGAAAAAATAGAGTAATTAAAAAGTAAAATGATAAGGTTGCAAGCAATTTTGGCTTAACTTGATTTCTAAAGAGAATATAAAGTAATATTGATGTACTTGTTTGAAGATCTGTAAGTGTACAAATATAGTTGAGCTAATTATGTGTATAGGCTGATGCTGTTGTATTTTATACCAATATAAGTTCATTAGAATCTTTAGAATTTCCTTTCTTAAAACAGTCACAAAAAAATAGTTAAATAAACAATCCATTCCAAACTGAGACCATTCCTAAACAAGAAATATGTAATGACACTACTTTTTGGTAATTATGGGGTTTCTATAAAGACTCTTACAAGAACTGAAGTATAATCTTAAATTGATTTTACTCAAACATCAAAACTATTTTCAACAATTCTTAATGAAATCCAACTTTCCAAAGGTACAACTGAAGAAAGAGTAGAGAAAATAAAGGATGTATAGATGTGTAGAGGGAATAGAGTATATTCATGTATACACATACTGTATATATGCAATCACTTCATATTTACACACACTAGTTTTCTTTCTCTCTTTGGCTATCTCCTTCTCTTTCTCTCACAGACACACTCATATCATATACACATTAGCTAAAAGCAAAATAAAGTTATTCAGTGATAAGTCTATCAATAAATAAACTATGCTTGCATAGATATAAGTATTTTGTCTTATTTTAATTAAAATAATTCTGAAAGTATTTCTGATACTGCTGTGTATTTTAAGGTCACACAAATCTAAATTTGGGCATTTTTTTTTTTTACACCTGGTTAAAAATATGTTTCAAAAGCAAATTAAAAGAATTAGCTCACAGAGGGAAGCAGAATAAAAGCAAATTAGTTTTTTAGTGAAATATAAAGAATCACCATATTTCAAAGCTTAATGTATCTAATGCATTACTTGAATAATTTAAGGCAGATTAATGAAGCCAAATTAATAGTGATACTAGATTAAGAAAAGAATGAACAAAGGGAAATAAATGACACAAAGTCAAAAAGCTGTAGCAATCAATTAATGTTATTTTTCTTTCAATAGATAGACACAAGGTGGGGTGGGAGTCTGGGCTAAAGGAGTGAAGACAAGAGACATCATACCACATGCTTTTATCCTCACTCTCTCCACCTTTTTCAAACATATTAATAACTAATGTTTCAAAGTAATCAGCAGTAAGTAGATGCATTTAGCAATGGAAATTGGAAAAAAAATTTTACCTTTGGGGTGGGACGCACTTTTTAGACTCTGGGAATCAATTTTGTAGCAATTATAGGGTGCCCCATCAGTGGTGGAACTGGAGTAGACACTGGGTGAGCTGGTGATACTTGGACCTAACCAATTGTAAATAGGTATGTTAATAATTAATTGGAGCTGAAAAAGGGGGAGATTAATTCGGGGACTAAAAATGGAAGAACAAGAAATCTTCTGTTAGCTACACATTGTATGAATATTGGTTGAGGCAGGGAACTGTAGAAAGGGAAAAGTATATAAGACTAAACCTAAGTATATTTTTGAAAAATACATTAAATAGGTAAGTTCATTGGTAGAATCAAGTCATCTCAGAGGATAACACACGTCTTCTCGGCTATTTATGATGTATCACACAGTTACAAAGTATTTTCAATTGTTGCTGATAATCATCTTTTGTTTATTGGTGTTAGAATTTGATAAATTAACTTTACTTTCAGCTCCAGGAATAATATAGATATATAAGGAAAATTTAGCAGGCTGGGAAGTTTTTGTGTTAAAATAAGAATTAATGCTGCAGAATTGCATAAATAGAAAATTATCTAAATGAACAAAGAAAAAGTTAGATAATTATCTTTAAAATAACGCAGTACAAACAGGATAACTCCTGACTTAAGCTGAATTATGGATACTAAAATTGTATGGAAACCAACTCAACATTCACAAAGAAATGTATTAGTAAAAATCAAGAAAGATTTGTGGTGAATGGCCAAAGGTAACGTAATGAGCAACTATTTTTTTTTTATTTATTAAACTCTATTTCTATGAAAGCAAAATATTTTTAAATATTTCACCAAAGATAAAACGCAAGGATTTGTTTTAAATTGTCAAAGTCCATTAATAAGCTTGATTTAGGTAGACACCAAAAGGCTTTTTAAAATATTTTGGTGTGATTAAGTGAAGTTTGCTGCATGTCAAAAAATAATTCCTGATGATGTGCCTATCATTCTCATCAACTAGACCGTATTTCAAAAGTTGCTCTGAAAGAAAGGTAGCCATCTTTTTGATAAATAAAACAAAGGTATGATGTTTTCTTAATGTAGTGAATCTTTCTGTATTATCAAATTCACTTCAGCCAATGATAAAAGAGAAATAATAAAATACACTGCTTACATTTTCTTCGTAAAATATAAATATATATATATATATATATATATATAAATTTTAAATGGGAGATTAAAAAGCTGGTGATGCAATGGATCAAAGAGGCAAATGGAAAATATATAAATATGATGAATGCTTGACTTTTGCCTAGTTTCAAGCTCTAAAGAAGCAAGACAGGCAGTCATTATTTATTGTCAGATATCTATGTTTTATCTAATATAAAACATTGAATATAAAAATATTCTAAGGACTCAAAACATCCTTCATTCTAAATATTAATGGTAGATGGTATCATATAGTATGACAATATTATTAAGAATGTATGTGTAAATTGGAAATAATAATTAAGAACAAAGTAAATATTCCTGACACTATTAGGAATATTCTATACATTGTTTCAATACTTTTCAAACTGAACAAAAATACTCTATCTTTTCTAATTAATATATCAAAAATAAAGATATCTAATTTTTGAAAAATCAAATTAAAATCTTTTACTTATTTAATAATTCCAATTATATTTTTGAAAATATTTGCGTTGAAAGTAATACAAAGAAAGATATTGAATTAAACGTCAATTAATGTTGGATTAATTGAATTCATTTGTCAGAATTGATGTTGGCTTAGAGTATTTACTTTTCAGCTTTAACAAGCTCTTACCAAAGTAATAAATATTGTCACAGCCAACTGTTTTTTCTACAACACCGTACACATTGCCTTGTCTTCTTTTCTTGAAGTAAGCAATTAATGCTAGCCTTCCCAATTTCAAAATTATATTTTATCAAATGCACTGATAAAATATTTCCATAAAATAATTGTCTATAATTGCAATAATTTTGATGTATTAGGTATTTATAAGGAAAATTTCAGGTGTATACAAGATATTTCTGAAAGACATAAATAATAAGAGAAGAAAATCAGTTTTGATAGCTTAAATATCAATAAGCTAGTAATGAATAAACTTTGAGCTATAGTAATAAACAATTCAGCTACATAAAACCATTTTTATAAAATTCAGGTGACAGTCCATGTTCAAACAGTCATTAATGCAGGATATCCAAAGTATAAAGTATAAATCTAAAACAAGCAGGAAAGGGAAAACAAAAATATAACCACCGTATATCATTTAAAATACTACAGCCTTATAATGGTTTCTTACACAAACACAAAGCCCTTGACTTTTATTTGAAAAGAAATGGCAAGTTATGACACTCATATATTTTTGAAAAGTAATTAGTAAATGGTTCTGTTAGAAATGAAATGGCTTCAGTGAGAAATTGAAACTTCATGCTTCGTTTACTCTAAACTTCCTGTCTTAAGAGTCTGCTGAATGCAATTAATTCTGCCAACATCAATATTTCATATATATATATATATATATATATATATATATATATA
>NC_068981.1:54804424-54813113 GCF_001194135.2 Octopus bimaculoides | reverse complement strand
ATATATATATATATATATATAGATATATAGTCCATGACTTTCAGGTGTTTTGACACCTGGCTCTTTGAAAAAGTAACCACCAAATTGCAGCCTACTGGCAAATGCGTGATCCATGTACATTATGCATATGTGGTTGATAATGTTTATATATAGATATATATATATATGCATATATCTATATATATGCAGTTTATATCATGAGAATTTATAGTTCCATCGTTGAATGCAATTTATTTTCTATTTCTGATAAGAGATAAGAAACAAATTGTTTTTAACAATGGAACTCATAAGTAGATGAAGCTATAAATAATATAAATAATAGCATGTAGAATATTGGGTTAAAAAAAACCCCTTGAATGAAGAAAGTTGAAGGCTTTAACTTCTTCCAGCTAAGGATTATTTTTAGCCCATATTCAACATGCTATTATCTATAGCTTTATCTACTTCTAGTTCTATTGCTAAAAGGATTTATTATATGCATGTTCACTAACACACATACATAGATGTATGTACACACACATATACATACATACAAACAGAAAATTTTGACACAATATGAATCATCTTCTATGGCTAGTTAATGATAGGTAAAAATTAGCCAAAAGTTAAAGATGGAGAAGTTAGACAAAGAATAGTTAAAAGATCAGATTAGAAATCAGAAAGTTAAACCTCATAGACATAACATTGGATTGATATAGGTAGTGAGATTTTATACTGAGAACATATTTCACATATTCTTTTTTGCAATTACTCTACCTGCTAGAGATAGAACTCTGAAATCACACTATACAATCATAAAAATATTACAACAGATAGCATTTTGTTGTCCTAGATACACAGTGTCTGACAAAAATGGGGAAAGATCGTGGTTAGAATGGCTATGACCATAGATCGCCTTGAGAGGAATTGATTTGGAGTCTAAACAATAATATACTATCATGGAAAAATAGACATGAAAATAACAGTGTGGTAGTGGGCTTCAATACCTTCAACTCAAAATGGATTGAAATATGAAACTTGTAAGAACTTGATCCTCAAGTAAATTTGGTAAAGCAATTTGTATTTCATTTGGAATACAGTACTACGTCAAAAAAGTACTCCACTGGAACCAACAAACATTATCTAATTTCCTAGCAAAAGGCTTCTTGTGAAAGTGCCTCCCACCCCAGTACACAATCAAACCTGATCTAGAAAATCAGATTATAGGTTTTTCAAATTTTTGAAGAGACTATTTTACTAACCAAACATATTTCTTTGACTGCAGTTTCAACTTTTTGCAATAGTTTCCAAGCAAATCTCTACTAGCTTTGGAGAAGCCTCCAACCCATTACTTCTTAGTAAGTACTATCACCGTGCAGAGGAGTGTAAAGAGAGTGGTGATTGTGGTGAAATGGGAGGTGAGTGAAAGGTTCAGGAAAAAATTGAGTGAAAATTTTGTAAGAAATAAAAAGGTTTTGGAAGGAGGTACAGAGGGTAAGAAAGGTGGTTGGAGGAAAGAAAGGATGTAAATGGAAATTTGTTGAAAGAAAGTGAGGATGTACGAAGGAGATTGGCAGAATATTTTAGTGAGCTGTTAAATGTGGAGGATGTTAGGGAGGCAAGTATAGTGGCTGTAGGAGGAGAGAGGAGTATGCCTGTTGTTGGGGATCAGAACTATGGTGCAATTAGAAGAGAGGAGGTGAGAGAATCCCTGCGGAAGATGGCAAACCGGAAGGCGCCAGGTATAGATGAGTGTACAATGGAGTGCCTAAAGAAAGGAGGAGTGACAGTGATTGAATGGTTAATGAAGCCTATGAATGTTTGTTATAAGGTTGGAAGAGTACCAAAGGACTGGTGCAGTGCCTGTATAGTACCACTGTACAAAGGGAATGGGGATAAATGTGAGTGTGGAAATTTTAGGGGTATAAGTCTGTTGTGTGTGGTTGGTAAACTGTATGGGAGAATTCTGGTTGTTAGGGTGAGGAACCAGACAGAGAGTGTACTAGGGGAGGAGCAGTGTGGTTTAAGGAGTGGAAAGGAGTGTACAGATCAAATATCTGTAGCAAGACAGATGTGTGAGAAGTTTTTGGCAAAAGGGAGGGAAGTGTATTGGGCCTTTATGGACTGTGTGGATAGGGATGCAATGTGGCAGGTGTTGCAGTTGTATGGAGTAGATGGTAGATTATTGAGAGCTGTTCAGAGTTTTTATAGAGAAAGTAGGGCATGCGTTACGGTGGGTGGTGAAGTGAGTGGTTTGATGTGAAGGTGGGGTTAAGACAGGGTTGTGTGATGTTTCTGAAGGTATTTAGTTTATATATGGACGGTGTGGTGAGAGAGACAAATTCTAGAACCCTTGGTAGAGGAGCCCAAATGGTGGGAGAAAATGGAGAGAAATGGCAGGTGAGGCAGTTGTTTGCTGATGATACAGCACTGGTGGCAGATTTGGAAGAGCAACTGAGGAGACTAGTGGTGGAGTTTGGAAGAGTGTATGAGAGAAGGAAATTGAAAGTGAATGTTGCTAAGAGTAAGGTGATGAGATGTTCAAGAGATAGAATGGCTGGTAGGATGCATGTGAGTTAAATGGTAAGATGTTAGAGGAGGTGAGTGTCTTTAAGTATCTGGGGTCACATGTGATGGCAGATGGCGGGTTAGCTGAGGAGATGGGATACAGAGCAGGGGAGGGGAGTAAGATACTTGGAGTTGTGAAAGGTATGCTGAGAGATAAAAGGTTGAGTATGAGGGCATGATTGTGCCAACAATGTTATATGGTGCAGAGACGTGGGGGCTGAGAGAGGCGGAAAGGAGGCGACTAGATGTGTTTGAAACGAGATGTCTGATGACTATGGTTGGTGTGACATGGAAGGATAGGATGAGGAATGAGGAGGTGCAAAGACGAGCAGGAATGAGAGAAAAACTAACAGCCAAATTGGATAGACGTATGTTGAGGTGGTTTGGCCACATGGAGAGGATGGAGGAGGAGCGGAATGGTAAGGAGGGTGATGAAGGCAGAAGTGGTAGGCAGCAGAACCATAGGCAGACCTTGGTTTGTGTGAATGGATGGAGTGAGGAAAGCTTTGGTGGTTAAAGGTGTTGGTGTGAGAGAGGCAAGAGAGTTTATAGATGTTAGGAAAGCTTGGAGAGTGTTTGTGGATGGATGAGTGAATTTTGATGTTGCTCAAAGGGGTACAGAATCAGCATGATGCAGCATGGGGTAAACCAGCATATGCTGTCGGGCCCTGCTGCTGATATTAGGATTTGTGTTCTATGCCTTGACTCAAGCATTGAACGGGGCTTGCCCCTTTGAGCTGGGAAATGAATGGAATGCCTGGTGTGTGTCTTGTTGTGGCTACCAACTCCTAAAAAAAAATGGGGAATAGGTCTGGGTATATATCTATATGTAAGTACTATCACATCTATTTCTCTTGGACTGGAAAACAAGAGATCTTGAGAACATCTTTCAAAAGAGACATAATACTTTAGGCTTCTTAAACAGCACAAAGACTCAATTACCCTTCATTTCAAGAAAGCTATTTTTCACTACATCCTCCTTAAACATGAGCAATGCACAATTAAAACCTCAAAATTTATATAACTGATAAAACTTTCAGTCTCTTATGTAAGCCAAACATATATAACATTGTAAAATCTAAATTCTAAACTGGCTTCCTTTCAAAGGCCAGAAATACATTTTTTTTTCACAACTTACATAATTCACATGTAAAAGTATGGCTGGTTATATTATCTTGCTACTTTTTACATTATTTCTATTTCAAAAGATTCTTTTTTAATTTTTATAGTTAAGATTAAGGAGTATCCATAACTTTAACAGGACCTCTGAGATTGGCAGGAGTAAGGTAGAAAGTTATCCTAAAACTGAAAACCTTCCCCAAATGCATGCCACAGAATGGATTCTGGTAAAGACACTCAAGGTGGCAAGTAGTGGTGTTCAAGCAGGAAATGCATTAAATTTACCACTCAAGTAGGCTATGGTGGGATTTGAACTTAGAATGCAAGGACCTGAAATAAATACTACAAGTGATTCAAACCAGCATCTTTTAGGTTTGCCAATCTCTACTGCACTGGATTTTTTTTTCTATCTGATTAGTAACAAAAAGCGAAGCTGACTTCAGTGAGATTTGAACTAATGGTGTAGCAAATTGGTACAAACACAGTGAGGCATTCTATCAAACACTAAAACAACTCTACCAATTTACCAGTTGATCAATAGACATTAGAGTATTCTCATATACTCTACTGCTGCTTCTGCAACTACTGTTATGATACATACACAAACACTAGATTACAAAAAATTGTAATATACAATTTTGACTATAACATTGACATTATGTCAGATGGCTCAGGCTAATTACAAATATTTTACATTTAACCTAGTAGTAAAACAATATAAGCTCTCAAAGACACAGTCATCATTTGTACAAACCATAAATATTAACAATGAAGTAGAATAGAATAACAAAAGCAATTATAAATGAAAACTGACATGCAAACAATCAATTACTAGACAATGATGATGATTTAGTGAAACAAAATAGAGTTTAACTCTGGAACTTGTGCACAGAAAATCCTGCAGTATCTTGTTAATAACAGCTACCTGCCTATATTCACTCTGTTTATTCTAAAATCAAATACTGACTATTCCAGAGAAGCAGTACGTATTTTTGTGTACCTTTAAGTGCTAGAGTGATCAAACATTCTGGAAAATATAATCTAAATTAAATGTAAATTTTTAACTGAGAAAAAAATTACATAGTTTTTTAAAGAAAATCTCACCTTTCTTTTGAAAATTTAATAAATTGTAATGTACTGAATATATATTAAAACTGTTTTGATTTTGTTCTTGATTTAAACACTATGGTGCACTAATTTGAAATATACTAAAAAAATTCAAAAGTTTTGTTGTAAGTGCTTATTGTCAAGCGATGGTGGGGGGACAAACACGAACACACATATATATACACGATGGGCTTCTCTTAGTTTCTGTCTACCAGTCCACTCACAAATCTTTGGTTGGCCTAGGGCTATAGTAGAAGACACTTGCCCAAAGTGCCACGCAGTGGTTAGTAAGCAAGCTACTTACCACACAGCCACTCCTGTGCCTATACACTATACATACACTATTAAATAAAGCCAAAAGATTACAACCAGATTGTTGTAGAAGACAGGAACACCAGATACATCAATATTTGGTGTCAGGTAAAATAAATCTAACTGAAATATAAAAAAAGGAAGGGTAATAATATTTTCCTTGGAAATGGGTATTGAAATGGAAAGTAATTTAATAGATTAGAACAAAAGGAAAATAAGAAAAGATGTAAAGATTAAGGTAATTCTTAAATCATAATATGTTTTCTAATTTCAAAATGTTATAAAGGGCTTTTTTTTTTTCAACAGTAGAACAAAAGAAAAAGAAGAAATAAGTTCATTTCAACTGATATTAAGAGAAAAGAAATTGTAATACTTTTCCAACATCAATAATATATTCTGAGCTTATAAAGTAATCATAATGTAATTATAGATATTTTTATAACATAGCACTTTGATTGTGAGGATTATGTATAAATGGTCACAAAGATAACTATGACAACTAAATTATCAATATGAAGAGATTTTTACATATTTATTTGTCATTCTCAGCCTATTCAAGGAAAAGGACAATGCTTGAGATAAAACAAATTAAATTTTTGCACACACATTTAATTCAGGGTCAATAATTCTACAAGAAATTATTATACTGCTAACACAGAAGTACATGATATTGACTTATAAAAATGTTTAACATACTTTGCAGCATATTATGGTTGCATAACGAAATACTGTGTGCCTACAAGTGATAGATATTTACATACCAGCTTCCAGGGATGTGTTCAGTATGTAAATTGGTATATCCAATAACATTACACTGCTGTATGTAGTGGTTACTTCAGCAATGAGTTTATGGATGATTAATGGGTTAGAGGGGTGCTGATGAAAGAGCAAAAACTCCCAAAATATGGCATATACACCTATTTCATATATGGCATATACACCCATATATCACCCATTTTTTTATCTTCGATCTCATTGCTTACATCTGACGTCTTGGACACAAAACACCATAATAAAATCAGTGCTGGTTATAATTTATATAGAAAATCTGTACAGATGACCTTAACACATGATTTAAGTCCACTACTAACACAGTAGTACATGGTATTGACTTATGAAAATATTTAATATACTTTGTAGCATGTTATGGTTGCATAACAAAATACCATATCCTTACAAGTCTAATAATATAAACGTCTACAACTATGTTTTTCAAATGCAGAGAATCCTTAAAGCTCATCCTTGCTAAAAAGTTTTTTTTTTTTTTTTCCCCATTTTCTTTTCTTAGTTGAAAGTAATGCTTGAAGTATTAAGAATTACTACCAGTAGGCATTATAGAATTTTAATTCTATACACTACTGATTGTATAGTCATGAGTTCAAAACTTTATAACTTCTGCCATATTTTGCTTGTTTCATGAGCTAGTTCCAATCCTACTGTACAGTTGATTGATTAGTGGTAGGAACAACATCATCATCATCATCGTTTAACATCCGCTTTCCATGCTAGCATGGGTTGGACGATTTAACTGAGGACTGGTGAACCGGATGGCTGCACCAGGCTCCAATCAAGCTTTGAAATCCCTCGCATCAATAATCAGGATCATCTAACCCACATGAGAAAGGGAAATTGATCTAAAACAGTACCTGTCCATGAAACTGAACAGATTAACTTCAGATATTGCTTACATGCATTTCCTGAAATACCTAAATATATTGCAGAGGGGAGATTTGACTGCTGTTGATAAATTAGTTTTAGAGTAAAGAACTTTGGAGAAACAAAATCAAATTTAACTTTTAACCTTCACAGGAAACTTTGTGAAACAGTTTCTTACTGACAAAACATAGCATAAGAATACTCCATTTGACTATATTTACCCAATTTTAAATTGGAAAACTGTATATTTCAATGAAGCAGTATATATTATATGATAAAATAACCAAATTTGTCTGAAAAGAAACAAAACAACTAAAGACATGTAAACTTTTTAACTGAGGTTTTTCTTTTGAAGGGAAAATCCCATTTTAGTAATAGAATAAATTCAATGGGTTTCATTTTTATAAACCACAACAGATAAAGTGTTTCAAGAATAATTCAGATAAAACAATGGATGGTGAAGGGACGAAAGTCAAACTGGATAATATTGATTATGAGTTTGATAATTATATAACAAATATATTTTCATTGGTATTCAGAGGTCAATATTAATTACTCTGTCAGAAAATATTCTGAAATGAAACGAGAAAATCCCAACTTCCATATATATATAGGTACAGGCATGGTTGTGTGATTAAGAAGCTCACTTTACAACCACACGGTTTCAGGTTCAGTCCCATTCTGTGGCACCCTGGGTAGGTGTCTTTTACTATAGTTCTATCCGGATCAATGCTTTGTAAGTGAATTTGGTAGATGGAAACTGTATACCATCATCATCATCATTGTTTAATGTCTGCTTTCCATGCTAGCATGGGTTGGACGATTTGACTGAGGACTGGTGAAACCAGATGGATACACCAGGCTCCAATCTGATTTGGTAGAGTTTCTACAGCTGGATGCCCTTCCTAACGCCAACCACTCCAAGAGTGTAGTGGGTGCTTTTACGTGCCACCGGCACGAAAACCAGTCAGGCGGTGAAACTCATTATAATATATGTATGTATTATAATGTATGTGTGTGTGTGGGGGGGGGGGGTATGTGTGTATTTGTACCCCACCACTACTTGATAACTGGCACTTGGTTTCTTTACATCCCTGTAACTTAGCAATTCAGCAAAATGGACTGATAGAATAAATACCAGATTTAAAATTAAGTACTGGGATCTACTTGTTCAATAAAACCCTTCAAGGCACTGCCCCAGCATGGCTGCAGGCCAATGACTGAAACAAGTACAAGATAAAGATACATCTCAATATGGTTACAAAAATTTCATAAAATCTGATAGAATACACTGTAATTCAGTAGTGCCATAAAAGGTAATTTGGCCTAAATCTTAGTTTGGGTCCAAAGCCAAACAATGGTATGTTATGAGTAAGTTTCACAAAAGGGTCATAGAAAGATAAAATGAAGTTCGGAATAGGTTATTTCTTCAGATGAATGATAACACAAAAAGTGCAAACAAACCAAGTCTGATTACTGGTGCAACAAGTTACTTCACAATCTGCTGCAAATCACAAAAAATTAAACAAAACTATATGATTGCACAAGAGTGTAGACTATAACATAAAGGTAATTATGCAGTCTTCCCAAAATAATTATATTGTAATTACAATATTATTTTACAAAGAGAATTACTACAAAAATCCATCTTTAAATAAACTTGACATTAAACAGAGACAACTAAGAAGAGTTCATCCAACAACACAACAAAAGTAAAAAATCATACTTAAAAAGATACCATCATCATCATCATTACCATTGACAACAGAAGCAGCAGTTACAGTATCATAATGATAAACTCTAATCAAGGAAAAGCAACAGGAAAAGCTCGTTCAGCACAAACAATAACATATTATATATAAAAACACTGATGGTTGTGATGATGATGATAAACTAAGAATCTTTTGTCAGGTGAAGAGAGGAGAGATCTCATCATTTGTCACTGGGT
>NC_068981.1:54776898-54804096 GCF_001194135.2 Octopus bimaculoides | reverse complement strand
TTTATATAAAGCATTTTAATATATCAAAAAAAATAATTGTTTTCAAAGAAATGTTTTTTAATACATTTCATGCATTGTCTGTTTAACTGTTATTATTCAACCCAACCCAACCCACCCTCTGCCAAATATAACAAGCCTTTACAAAAAAATGTGTAAAAAAAGATGTGAGAAAGTGAAATGGGATTTTAAAATGCTGGGATTCAGAAGTGATGATAAAATATATGAGCAAGTGGCAACATGATGGTGGTTAGACTAACCAGGCTGAGCTAGCATATCAAAACAATAATGATGATGAAATAATGTAGCTTTGCTATGATATCAAAGTTATAACATAAATAAAACCTCCAGACAAAATTCTCATAATTTCGTCAATCAAAATTACAGTAAAATATATTGATCTTAAAGACGTTTCTTGAAATAAATACCATACAGTTTTAGCAGTTAATATAAGTATTTACCTTTTGATACTGTAGAGATGTTACAGAAAAGCAACCTTTCTTTCATAGTTTTAATAACAAAAATAAGGGATTGATGAAAATTAGAAACACTACTAAAATTTTAATCATCATCATCATCATCACTTTAACAATCACTTTTCCATGCTTGCATGCATTAGAAAGGGTTTATTGAGGAAGATTTTCTATGGAAGAACATCCAGTCACAGAAAATCTGCCTCAATAACCTCTGACCTATGCAAGCATGGAAAAGTAGGCATTAAAATAATGATGATGATGATGATGATGACTAGAATTTTAGTATATATTTAAAGAAGTAAGTAGTATAAAATGGTAGGGTAGACCTTTAAAATGAGTGAAGTAGAAATTGATTTCAGAACTGATTTATCTTTGGTGTAATGCTATGAAAACTTAATTATTTATTTCTATGGCATCAGTAGTCTGCATAAGGTTAATGCAATAAATAAGTAGTAAAAACTTTGATCTGCTACCTCTGCAATGCAAATTATTAAAGCAAGTTGTGTTGTTAAGGACAAGCTCTCACTATGTAAAAACTACTACTCATGGCATGCATCTGAAACAAGCCCAATCCTTAGCTTTCTCATGTGGCTTAAGCCTTTAAATCCAGTGGAACTGTTTTTACTAACTGGAAAAGGTTAAAGGCAGATCCTGGTATTGTAAAGCTAGGGCTTTGGGTGGAGATAACTTGCATTCTGAGAAAACAGATCAGTTAAAAGATGCAAAACTCTGAGGCTTTAAGAGTAAAACCTGAACACAAAACTAGAACTGGAGAAACTAAGGTGACCTGTTGTCAAACTTCATTCTGGCAACAATTTGTGACAACACTGATGCTAAGCTGTATCAGCCTGAAGCAACATCAACAGCATGAAGTGGTAAGTCTTGCAGCATGGAAAGATGCTGGTCTTTCATACAAATTTGTTAAGATCTGCATCCTGGACAGGAAATTTCAGTGTCATTCCACTGTAATGTGGAAAGTAGCAGTCCACTGTGATTGTTGCTTCAATATGACCCTCCACAGCCACAACTGATGCTGTTCTACCAATACAGAATAAAGTAAGATTTTCCAGTATAGACACATGCTCTCACATATGACACAAAGCCTCTTGAGTAGAGTTTAACCAACAAGCAATATTTTACATGCCATACTAAATTTGAAGTAGCCTAATCAAATAATGTTTAAAGAGAAATAGAAAGGAAAATAAGTATTGAATGTATTTATGAATGATAAACCATTAACCCTTTTGATACCAACATACATGAAACAATTCACAGTTTTATGAAACAAAATCATGTTAAAGAACATATTGAAAATAAATCTTTGACTTAATTTTAGGTAAGAACTTTTAAGTTATGTTCCAAGCATTTAGTTATTTTACAAAATCACTCCAAATTCTAGATGATATTTTAAAATATTAATTAAAACACATTGATAGAGTATTTAATTAAAGATAAGATCACAAAATTGTTAAAGTGTAATTTAAAAGGGTTAATAATGACTAAATACTTTTCACCTATCATATGGTTGGTTTATTTAAATAACTAAACAGTTATATTGTATATCTAATGGTTACTGTAGGGAATTTTTAAGACATAACATACTGACATTCTGAAATAAAAATATTTGATTTTAAAAAAAAACAGTGAATTTATTCTTTATTTTCTGCAACATGTAATATTTAGAGTTCTTTTAATTAAAAAAAATCCTTTTCGATGTCAAGTAGAATGTTACTTAAAAGGTAGCAATGCCCTGTAAATGAATATTTAAAAGGAGAAAATTATATTTCTATTTTATCTATAAAATATTTTAGAAAATTAATGAATGCTGTGATCAAAATTTAGAGAAAACAATTTAGATATGAATCCTCCTTCTTAACAATACTTGAGTTAATCACATAATAAAATTAATTTTAGAGAATATATTTCTTGATTTATAATTTTAGCCTTCATTATAAAATTTCAGAATAAGATGTTTTACTTTTAGACAAAATAAATTATATCATACTTCAAATCAATATATACATTATAAGTTATAAGTTATTAATGCTTCTGTGTAACTGAAGGTAAACTCTTAACAAAGGACTCAATTTTAAGACCATTCATAATTTTCCTCTTTCAATTCTACAAAATACTTCTACATTACAAAGCACCTACATGGTCCTTGCAATTTGTAAGAAACAAAATGGAAGAGATTTTGAGATCTTTTTTTTTTTTATCTATATCCCTTACTGAATATATGCAGTATATGCTAAAAGTGTACACAAAGAAAGGAACTTTATAAAAATAACTGAAATTGAAAGCACTTCTGAATGGTCACTCAACTTATTAGAATTGGTGACCAAATTTTTCTCAAAGTCACAAAGAAAAAGACCACTGGTCAATGCAATCATAGATAAATGAAAAGACAAGATTGTCACAGCTAGAGTGCTTTCAAGTCTTCCCATTTAGGGCTGAACAGGGACTAAACAACTTTGAAACCCAATAAAGCATGCTTAATTAAACAGAGAAAATCTGATGTCTCTTCCTAAAAATAAATATTTTGTGTAATCTATTTTCATACAAAAGAAATTATAATTATTTTATGGAAGTAACAGGTACTTAGATATTGTTTTCTTTCATTCAGAGTAGTTATTCAAAACAGAAGCAAAAGAAATTTACAACATTAATTTTTTTTCAGCAATCTTGATTTTAACAAATATCTATATTTTTAATAAAGATTCTAAAAAAATAAATGTTTTAAAAAAATGAAGACAAATGTTAGAAATGTAAAATAATTATATGACAATATTATCATGAATTAATAACATTATCATACATATAGCATCATATAACAAAACTGGTCATTATATAAACAAATTTAATGTTCATGGAATTCACTTAAATTTCTATTCCAACCTACATTTTTTATTATTTCTAGTATAACTATACAGACTGAGAGACAGACAGACAGATATAGATATATATATATAAAGAAAAAAGAGGTAGTCAGGATTTAGATAAAAATTATTTATTTAGTGCTTTCATCCCATTTATGGATTCATCATGAACATTTTCCTGAAATTTTAGATTGAATTTAAAAAATGGTTCTCAAGTAAATAATAAAATATGATTTTTGCAAACCAAAGCCTTGTCATGGAACAACCAACCTACATATAAAATATTGAAACCAAAAGTCTAAATTGTTGGACTTCAGAATTTACTTGTAGGAATATATTTTTTGCCACCTAATTTAACACTACCACCTGATACTTTGGGTGCCTTTAGATAAGTTCACGTTGTTTGCAAACATTTAGGCTTGGTCTCTGATTTGAGAAAACCTTTCTCCATCCCTTCCACTAAGTCTCTGAAGGTATGTAAAGGATCACAGGCACTGTCTTTGCATCTAAAAAAACTTGTAAAAAAGAGCTAATTAATTTAGTCAACCATACTTTGAATTATACATATAAATTATGTAAATTGTAACTAAGTCTGTAATTTCTTCTCTGATAACAAGTATAGGTTGAAAGATTCAATGGTATAATATTCATTTTTATATTGATGGTGCAATAGGTTGGTTGAGATTCATCTCTTGATTATTTTAAGTAATTTCTCTTTTCCAACTAACCCTCATTTAATCCAGAAAACTTGAATTTCCTAATCAGAATTGGCATTATAATAGAATACCTTATACAGCACAATATTTCATTAATGATTTCTTATCACTGATAAACTTTGTTTTCTGAAACACTATGGGTTTATTCTGACAAAAACATCACCATAGATTTCACCACAGATGGCAATTGTGATAATATAGGAAATTTACATTCAGAGAGCAATAGCTAAATAATGACAAACTGGGAGAGGAAAAGAGAAGAATTTTAAATAAATGATTCAGAGTATTTAATATGGTAATTGTAAAAAATAATTCAGTTATATTAGATATGAGGTTAACTGAAAACCTATTTATTGTCTCTTCCTCTTCATCATGGGAAATAATGGTATTATTGCGGATATTTCTATTCAAGCGTAATGAAACAAATTAGCACGAGCAACTGTTTATAGCTTAAGTCTTGATCACTTCACTGAATCAAGTTTTATTAATTTTCTTTATTATATCAATAATCCTCGGTTGCTCACAAGCCTAGTTCCTGCCATCCATCTTCTATACTATATTCAACCGCTCCCTTCTTTCTTGTATAAAGCATTCTATAACACAATCTGTTGATCCTAACCCAAGCCTTATTGCCCATGCATTACTAAACACACTTTATAAATCCTAACTTTCATCACCCAGGGAAGAAACATTTAGTTAAAACAAACATAAACCTTGATTTTTCCCAAGTAATGTAGTCCAAAATGTGTACTTTCAATTTTAATTCCCCAAAGAGACACAAATATAATCTAATTATTGACTGCAATATAAAATGGAAACCAAATGATCACTATGTATGACTAAGATGCAAGACAATGTAAAATGATAATAACATTTAAGTAAAGGAGAATGATTATAGGGCACAGTTGTAATATATGGATATTACTAAGTAACATTATCAACTAATTACATGTTGCATAATGAATAATTAAAGTTATTTTAATAGTGGTATTAAAAGAATGATGGATAGTACAATCAGATAAAATTTTTTGCTGTGTTTCTTACATTCCTATACGTTCTGAGCTCTAATCTACTTGAATCAGTTTTGACTTTCATCCATTTAGCAGTCAGTCAAATATTGGGGTTAAATAAATTATCTTAACCCACAACACAGAACAATGAATCATCTGAGCTATACCATGGTCCAGAATAATAAGAGCCCTCTTCACAACATATAGAATAATCTAAACCCTTCCACAAAACACTGAATTAGCTGAGCCCTCATGCAAAACATAGAATAAACTGAACCCTCCCACCAGCTCACAAACAACACAGAGTAACATGAGCTTTAACCCACAACACAGAACAATGAATCATCTGAGCTATACTATGGTCCAGAATAATCTGAGCCCTCCCAGAACACATAGAATAATCTGTGCCCTCCCACAAAACATACAATGATTTGACCCCTGCCACAAAACACTGAATTAGCGGAGCCCTCATGCAAAACATAGAATAAGTTGAGCCCACCCACTAGAGAGAGCTTTCCACAACACAGAATAATCTGAGCCCTCCCTCAAAACATAGAATAAACTGAACCCTCCCACCAAACTTTTGGTTGTAAGCATACATCAGAAATTTTTATTATTGACATTAAAAGGGCTGTGGATTTAGTAGAGGAATGAAGAATGATTCTCTCTATTTAGTCAATCACTTTATGTTGAGAGCGAAAATTCTGCTGAAGTTGACTTTGAGATTTATGCAATATATAAAGTAAACCCTAATCAATCAGTCTTTTTGCTACTGAAGATTTTATGTAAAACAATATCCCACTTGTTACACTAACAATACAGTATGTCTCTATTGTCTGTAGGATTTCCAGCCATATTGTAACTGGAGTAGATTTTCATTGAAAATACTATTACTATCTTACCAAAGTCACCTGATATTAGAATGTAAACTAAAACAAAAGCAAACACACTTTTGCAATCTTTAGTGTTTGGGAAATTTCAATAGCCACAACAGCCATGTAATTAAGAAGATCACTTCACAACAATGTAGTTTCAGGTTCAATCCCACTGAGTAGCACCTTGATTAAGTATCTTTTACTCTAGCCTCAGGTTGACCAATGTCTTATGAATGGAATTCGATAGACAGAATCTATGCAGAAACTCAACATGTGTGTGTGTGTGTGTGTATGTGTGTGTGTGTGTGTGTATTCACGCACATTCATGAGAGAGCAAGATCACTTGAGAGTGATACTGGTTACATGTTAGTTACCACAGTACCATGTGTTGTATGTTTTGGGTTATCAGCAACTAAACTGGCAACCTCACCAAGGAAGCTTGGTGAGGTGCGTGATTTTGGACATCCTGCAGGATGAAAAGCAAGACACTTGTTCAAAGGAGTCAATGGCCATCCAATAATGTGGTGCATTAGGACAAAGTAATTCTTGAAGATGAACAAGTACACTGTAAGACCACTTCAGAATGATGAATCCTTAGTTCTTATCAGAACATTTCTCTAGAAGAAGGATACTCTGAAGTAAAAGCTAGGATCATTCAATTTCTGAGCCACAGAAAAGAAAAATGTTCTATCTGAAAAGTGAGTGCAGTTCTGTTCACACTTCACTCACTATAATTAGTTTCACATGCAGGAACTTCTTAAAAAATACTATGGATTTCTCACAAAGTCCTGCAGCAATGAGAAGTAGTTGAACACACAAGCTTGATTCCTGGAAGTACTTGCATGTAGATGGCTTGGATGACTGCTCACTTCTTTTCCAAACAATGGCAAAGGCGAAATCCAACAGCATCTCAAGTGGCCAAGAAGCCTTTTTCAGGGATAGCACTGCTCACCTGTTCATCAGGAAGAACCTAGAAATAGTGGTCTATACAAAGCTTGCATAATGCTTTTTTGATACTGGTCAGCTACATATGGCTGGCAGTTGTGCTCTTTTGCAATCCATGGTAATATATGAGAAATTTCCAAGAACTGGTTGTATTTGGGCACAAGTTGACTTCCACCATATATATACATATGTCTAATGCATCTCATAAGTTTCTGTCAAACTGTACAAACAATACTAGCATGGAAAACAGACATTATATAATTTTTACATATAATGTCTGGTAGGTCAAGTTACATCTCTTTATGTTAAAAATGTAACTTAGCACTTCAATAAGTATAGATCAATAAACTATGTCTCAGACTGAAATAAGTAATGCAATCAGAATAATTAACCAAATTTGCCAAAAAATTACTAAAAGCTAATAAAAAATATTTTTAAAAAGAGATAGACATAAAGAGAGAAATAGAAAGAACAGAGATCAGAGAAAAAGAGAGAGAGAAAGTAAAAGAGTAACTATGCCAACATGTTACTAATCAAGATTTCATTGATAAATACTAAACATAAAATTGTGATCTAACCAGTTTCCTCACAATTTACTAACCATGATCATTACTTTGGTACTGTGAGCTGGGTGGATCCTTATTATGAATTATATTAATATCAGCCATGTTCACCATTAAATTTTCTTTTCAAACTCCTAGCAATCTCATACAGATTTACAAATTAGAACCAAAAGAAACTTCTATGTACCTAGATCAAAACTTCCTTTCAAATGGTTTAATAATATTGATTTTTAACAAAACTAAATTGATTTCTAACATTAACATTAACTGGTTTCTACAATTAATAACTTACATTGCTGTAAACTGTTCCTTTGGATTCATTCTGAGCCTATTCCCAGCAATATGTTTGGTTAAGCTCTTTAGATGTTTCTTCAGATTTTTTTTTGTTTTTTAATGTCAGTGTTTTTGTGGAATATTTTTAGGCAACTTCTAATGGTATGTGGAAACACTTTAGAGCATATGCACATGGCTAATCATTAAAATTTTTAGCCTTGCCACAATGAAGTAATCTAACATTCATTACTAGCAGTGGTTTAATAGTGTATTCTAAAATTGTCTCGAGGGTCAGAGTTGAGACAATGAACAAAACTTCAAGATATATTGCAGATGAATTTCTCAGAAAAACTTGGCGCTGAGTCTAGAAACAGAATAAAATATCTCTACCTCTTGAATCAGATTTAGACTTAGTTAGTTTGTCATTACACAGTGAAAAAGCTACAATATATATATTACATATCTTTAGGAAAAAATAGCTGGTAAATCCTAAGTTTTGAATCTGCTATCATCGACAAATGTTAGATTAAACAGGTTTGCATGAAAATTACTTGAGTTATCTTGTTCAAATCTTACAGTTATAATACAATTAACATTTTTAACAAAAATAATTTAGTAAAAATTGATATATAGTTTATTCTTCCTTGACCATTCACACACTGACATCTTGCATGAACTCTTCTGACACCATACACTATATATGCACTACTTCCATGAACAGAAATTAAAGAACATAATCTTAACACTTCTAAAAGGTAGAATGGTCATGGCTGGAATATAACTGATTTGGGCTGACCTAGGGATTAAAATATACAAACACAAACAACTTAAAATTTGAACAACAACTAACTTGTGGCCAATGTCAGAGTGTTTACCTAAGATAATGGATATTGTTATTAAATACATTATAAAAAGTATCCAGAAGAAAAAACTGACTGACTGACCAATCTACACTCATTAAAATGCTTATGTTCATTGTCCACTGTGGTCTCTTCTAGAAATACTGCAATAGATTAGGGTGGTTTCATTGGAATATCAAAAAATAGTGATCCGTTCCCTGCGAATTGGCACACTATCATCATACCCTTTACTTGTACCAATCCAGCAAAAAATGAATCAGCCTTGTTTGATGCCATTGCTTGTGTTGAACCAGTTGCAGTTCCTACTTTCTATACAAACTATAGCCCGCTGCTTTGCATACAAAGCACAATTCAGAGCTATCAAATGTCCAGGAAAGATGATTACTGAGTTGTGAAAGTATACAACTAGCATTTCAACAAACATTTGAACTTTCCCTTTTGAAAATCAATGGCCTTAGAGAAATAACAAATTCATTAATTCTGCTATACAACAGAAATAACTAAGCACAAGCAAATATTTATAGACATAATTTCACAGTATAGTCTACTAAAAAATAAAGAACTATACAAAAACAGAAAACATTAGACAACTCATACAGAATGAAGATACTAAATTCATCTGTTTTAGTAATGCTTTGATCATTTTCTTTGGCAGGTTATAAATATCATAATCAGTTTTGTCATCAATTTATGTCTGCTTTTTTATACTGGTATGGGGCAGATGGTTGTCATGGACTAAGACAGTTCTTATTCAAACTAATTCCTTCTTAGATTGGAGGATCCATTTTTGGCATTTTTCTTAGCTAAATGCCCTACAATCACCCACTTTACAGTGTGCATTGGGTGTATTTTATTATGTCACTATCAGTAGAGAAGTTGTATTATCAGCATGACTAGATCATTCTCTCTACTCAATATTTTCTTCATTTGTTAATTCACCAACACTAGAGAATTGTCTCGTCCCTTACAGATAGATGGGGAAATGACAGAAGAGAGCTAGAGCAAGTGAGAGAGAGAGTGAGTAATAGAAGATAAGTGTGATAATAGCATGAGGGTAATAGAGGAGAGAGTAAAGGGAAAAAAAGAATGACTGATGAATGGCTGCCCAAAGACTATTGATAAGGAGATTGGATAGAAATAGCATGAACAACATGATGAAGGAAAAGAGATTGACAGGGAGATAGAATGAAAGAAGAAGTACTAAAAGTGAGAGAGTAATGGGGAGAGTGTGATGAGAAAGTGAGTGATGGTCAATAATGAACAACAGAGAGTAATATAAGAGAATGATGAAGAGGATGCTTGTAAAAGAGTGGGAATGATAGGTTTCAACAATGAATGGTAAGAGAAGAAGCAATGGGAGAGAGAGAGTGATGTCTAATAAGAAAGAGTGATGTCTAATAAGAAAGAGTGATTTAAAGAGGAATGAAATATAAACAAATCAAATGCAATGCCATTCTTTGGTACAAAGGCAGCACAAGGTGAGAGAAATAGAGTGATAAGAAATACATTTATAGAGAAAGAGAAGAGTAAAGAAAGAGTATTGAAGAGAAAGGGGAAGTAAATGGAGACTTAATAAGAACATGATGACTAGGAAAGATCCAAATGGATTAATCTTCATCATCACCTCAGCAACATTTTTACATCCATTTTTACCATGCTTGCATAGACTGTATGAGCTCTCTCTAGCATGGTGTCATGCAACAAGTCACAGTCATTTGTCATCTTCTTCATAAGTTTCAGCCTCTTGAGAGATGTCTTCACTTTGCTCCACATTTTCTTTGACATTCCTCTACGATTGGTTCTACTCACTTGGAGTACTAAGCACTTATTTACACAACTGGTGTCTTCCATATATATCACTTGCCTGCATCATCACTGTCTTGATTCCTCATGTATCCGACTTTTTATCTAACTCCTTTGTGATCCTTCCATTATACCAACTAGTAGAAAGACCGCCCTCTAGATGGTTTTCTGCTAGTCAAACCTGGAATGTGTGTGTGTTTATATTACAGAGACAGTCTGTGTGTTTATATTAGAGAGAGAGAGAGAGGTGGGGGAGAGAACATTGCAAATATGAAAAAAAAAAAAAAAAACGTATAAATAAAAGTTCATTTAAAACTATCAGGTAGCGAATATTTAAATTTGTGAACTTGAAATATTCAATAATAAAAGTAAGTTCAGAAAGTAAATTTTCCTGAAAACTTCAATTTATAAAAAATCTCACTTGCTTAGTAAATATTTCTTTCAATAATGTATCGTTAGTAAATATTTCTTTCAGTTATTTATGCATTTAGTGTGCTAGAAATAGAAGCAATCACATTGTCATTTTTGTAAGGCTTATAGCATTCCAAACAGTCATACCAACAAAATCACTTCTTAATTTTTTTTTTTTTTTAATTATACCAGTATATTCAAAAATTTTCATCTTATCAAAAATAAGTCTCAAAGTTATACAGCTATTTTGTCTAATAGCATTCGTCCATCATCATTATCGTTTAATGTCAACCTTCCATGCTAGCATGGGTGGTCATTCATTCAATAAATAATTATTTTTTACATTACATATATATAGAATAAACTGTGGGTTTGGGAAATAGTGAATTAAAACTTGAAATGAAAATATTGAAATGAATATATATCAAATTATCATTAATGAAAACAAAAGGCAAGGGAGAGTAAGAAACTGTTGTAAATGAAAACAGAAAATTTCACCTCCAACAAATTAATATTGTTTATTAAATCTATTCTACAGTGAATGCTACGAATATTTAAATTTGTGAAGAACTTGAAGTTCAAATATTAGATAAACTTCAGAAATCGAAATTACATGAATTTATTAAAAAATTGCTTTCTTTTAGTAACTGTTACATTTCTTTCTTTCTTGCCTTTAACCCTCCAACACAGAGTGTAGGCCACTTATAATTGAATTCCATGTCGCATAATTTTTCACTTCTGTACTTATACTCTACCATGAATGTCCCTTTCTCTAGTTTCTTTTGTGTTGATCTACGCCACGAGTTCTTAGGCCTACCCCTCTTTCTATATCCATCCGGATTCCACTGTAAAGCACTTTTCGATACATTTGGTGTGTCCTTTCTAATTGTGCTACCAATCCACTTCCACTTTTTCTTAAATACTTGCTCCCTAATCGAAACTTGATTCATTCTTTGCCATAGCTCCATATTGCTTATGTGTTTGGGCCATCTCATTTTAAGTATACTACGGGAAGAGAGTAAGAGTAGAAAAGGCAGTAACAGGGAAGGATGGCCGGACGCTAACATCAATTCTAGAACAAAAAAAATCGATGGAAGGAACATTTTGAAGATTTGCTCAATAGACTACCTCCTGACACAATAGCCAACATTGTGCCAAGAAATTTGGATCTTAACATCAGCCTTGACCCACCATCCAAGTTTGAAATAAGAAAGGCTATACAATCCCTCAAGAATGGGAAAGCAGGAGGTATAGACAATATTCCAGTTGAAGCAATGAAATCAACTATAGAAATAGTCCATTATTTTCTAAGATATGGCAGGAAGAAAATGTGCCTAATGATTGGAAAGAGGGACTCATTGTAAAATTGCCAAAAAAAGGTGATTTAAGCATTTGTGGAAATTATAACTGTTACATACCTAATTAATAAGCAGCTTCCTCCATTATAATATAGATATATAAATATTACACATTCAGTAGTATGCTGACCTCATTTCTTTCCAACCTTCACACATTCTTCACATTAAAGACCCACATCTTGTTACCATGCAGCTTTGCACTTTGTACATAAGCATTGTACAAACTCTGAGAGAAACCCCATATTGTTAGCAGACACAGTAACATTCTAAGCCTTCTCCACTTTGTTCTCACTCTGGCAATTATGCTTTTGGAACACCTACTTCTGTTATTAATTTAATCACCTAGATAGCAAAAGCGATTAATTACAGCTAGAGAGCCTTCCAAATATCTGAAGGAATTTATCTCACACACACTTGAACTTCTAACAACCCATGTGTATTTATCACACATGAAATCTATATTCCCTGTCAGCCTACTTCCAGTAACAGTACACTCTTTGTACATCCTTAGCTTACACTGACTACATTGTACGAAATTCCTACCTACTCTTTTTCTGCATGTCAAGCATAGCCATTTTCAAAAGCAGTACTGTACTCTCTTCTTTCCTATTTACTAAAATTTGCATCTTTGCTAAGTTGCTTAGGCCTCTAATTCTGCTTCCAATTTTGGAATCTCCTTTCTAAACCTTTGACCAATTCAGCTCTAAGAGTTAAATTATCAACACACAGGAGTTCCTACAGACAACAAGTTTCAGACTATTCTGTTATGGTTTCAAAATGTGTTTATAGTTTTGTAAATAACCACCTGACTACAGAGCACAGGACCCTGTCAAAAGCCTTCTTCACCTCAACAAAAGCTAAGCAAATATTTCTCACTAAGAAAAAGGTATAAAGGATACCTGTCATGACATAAACCTAAACCATTTTGTTTAGGTTAATTCTTTTCTTAATCACTTGTGCTATTACCCTTTCAATAGCTTTCATGACCTTGTCCATCAATCTGATGCTCCTATAGTTGTGTTTCTGCAGAGACAAGTAACTACAGAATACACTTTCATTTGATCTGCTCCAAGTTCAAAATTTTTGATGAAGTTAATAAGTTACATATGAAAAGCTTAGCTTTAAGATCTGCTTTATACAAGGGGGGTTTGAAAAGATGAATTTCAGCTCAATAACATTTTATTGTAATAAGGCTGTGTTAAGAATATAATTATATTTTTGAGGCAATGAATGAATCAAAACTCTGTCTGTCTGTCTGTATGTATGTATGTGGACATATGTGTGCATGTGCATGCATATATGTCAGTTAAAAACCCTTATTAACGCTTCTATGTATTTTGTGAATGTTGCTGAAGGTTCAAAAAATACATTGAAGCCTTAATGAATAACACAGAAGAGAAGCTTCAAGGATTGATTAATATTGTGACTGAGGAGAATGGAAAGCTTGGATTGGCGATTAACTGCCAGAAAACCCTCTCAATGGTCTTACCAAGAAAGCACAGGTACCCGCATGTCACTCGACAG
Source organism: Octopus bimaculoides (assembly GCF_001194135.2). Taxonomy (NCBI): domain Eukaryota; kingdom Metazoa; phylum Mollusca; class Cephalopoda; order Octopoda; family Octopodidae; genus Octopus; species Octopus bimaculoides. The sequence continues at coordinate 54,790,409 of NC_068981.1, read as the reverse complement.
TGAATGGAACTGGGATAGAGCAGAAGGACAGTTCCATATATCTGGGAAGTTGGATAACATCAGATGGAAGGTCAGATAAGGACAGCAGGTGCAGAATTTGATTAGCAAAGAAGACTTTTATGGATATGAGGAGCATTTTTTGTGCAAAGAGAATTGGAATGGAAGTCAAGAAAAGACTGTTGAAGTGCTACATCTGGTCGGCGTTAACATATAGATGTGAGTCTTGGATGATAAGCAAAGTCATAGAGAAGAGACTCAAAACTGCAGAAATGTGGTTTTATAGAAAAATGCTTAGAATCTTGTGGGTACAGAAGGTAACGAATGTGGAAGTGTTGAGGAAGATGAAAGTAAAGAGACAGTTGATGGATACTATCAGAGAGAGACAATGGAGAGTTGTTGGTCATTTTCTCAGAGAGGATGACGGAATGGAGTGTTACATGGCAGAAACTGAGATGATTGGAAAGAGAGCGAGAGGAAGGCAGAGAATGAGAGGAAGGCAGAGAATGAAGATGTTTGACTGGATGAGGAAGAGAATGAATGTACAGAATGAGAAAGACCTGGGTGATGTTGCAAGAGACAGAAGTAAATGGAGGAGGAACAAGCCATGATTCATCAATGGCATGAACATGGCATGACATAAGAGAGTTGCAGAAGGTGATTCATGGGTGATTCTGTGTGTGCATGATGTTTATGTTGTTGGGTGTAATGGTGGATTTGTTAAGAGCTACTTTTAGCCTGTTTGTCTGGAATCTTAGTGATGTTGTTGCACAGCCATAGCTGAAGAATATAGCAGGAGAAAGCAACTCTGATGTCATCTGTACAAAAGACTGTGTGCATGTTTTATGAAGGCATGGAAAGGTTGTGTAGATATAAATTAAAAAAGAGGTTGCCTTTGCATATAGGTATGTCCCCTACATCCCTCTTCAGCTGGGTGATTCTAATCTCACAGTTTCATAGGTGCCACATAAAAAGCAGCCATGATAAAAGCACCTGTGCCAGTACTGTGTAAAAGCACCCAGTACACTCTGTATTTGAAAATGCTCTATGGCTGTTGTTGAAGTTGTTAATGCTGCTAGTGGTTTTATATAGTATTTTACTGCTCGCTTTCTGGTTTATGACCAATACAAATATTTGCAAGTTTTCTGTTTTTGTTTGATTTCTGAGTTTTATTCCTGTTGTGTGTAGAGTCACTGCAATGTGTTTGATATACTGCCTGATTTTTATTAAGTTAGCTAATTCAGTTGTGTAGTTAGAGTTGTATTTCCAAGCTAGTTTTCAGTAATATTTTGTTTTTATTGTATGTAGCTAGTTTGTGCCAGGTGTTAAGAAGAAGGGTAGGAACAGGTGTGTTACAGTAGAGGACATACATATCTACCCAGCTAGAAAAGAAGAGAAGATGGTGGTGAGGAGGTGTTAGAACATAACTTCAAGTTACAAGAGGGTGATCACACCCCACTCGATCAGCAAGTCTTGTCTTGTGTACTACTTGGCATCCTCAAGATCAGCAGGTTTTGTCTTGTGTACTACTTGGCAACCACACGAGTGCCAATAATACAAAAAAGCACCCACTATACTCTGTCAGGTGACTGATGTTAGGGAGGGTATCCATCTGTAGAGATCATCACAAAACAAGCAGGAGTTCAACACAGTTCTCTGATTTGTTGGATCTTGTCAAACCACCCAACCCATGCCAGCATGGAATATGGATGTTAAATGATGATGAAGAGCAATGACGATGTACTACAGTATTTGTGATTGTAGTGTTACTTAATTCTGAGGACAGACTCTTGGTTTATCGAAGTTTATGGAAGAATTTTCTTAATTTGCTCATTGATGCTGTGTGCTTATAGGCAGGTAACAAAAGACAGTTAAGAGATTATTTACCATGTGACCAGGATAAGTAGATGTGTGGAGCAAAAGATAATGTTTGGAGATAATTTATTATAGTTAGGTGGTACAGGACTTTATATTATGAAAGTGGAGTATAGATCAATTACATTAACCTCAGTGCTTGACCAGTATTTATTTTATCAACCCCAGAAAGATGAAAAACAAAAATCGATTTTGGTAAAATTTGTACTCAGAACATAAAGAGATGTAATTAAATACCATAGAACATTTTAACAGTACATTATCAATTCTGCTAATCTACTGCCTCTATAATATTTATGATAATACTAATATTATCATACTAATACTAATAATAATGATTTCTAACAAGGTCACAGGAAAAGAACAATTAAATTAACCACAGTACTTGACAGCTATCTATTCTACGGTTCCAGGAAGGATGAAAAGTGAAGTCAACACCAGCATAATTTGAGTTCAAAACATAGTAAAGTAGCATAAAACATTTTAATCTATTTCTCTACCAATTCTGTTACTCTCTGCTCTTCTTAACAATGGTGATTATGATAATGGCAACAACAACAGCAGTTACATTAAGGGTTTCTTCAAGAGAGAAAGTATCAAAACACAAAAACAAACTGGAAAAACTGGAACAACTAGATAACAAGAAATAACACCACAAAAAGAAGTAGCTTTTGCAAAATTAATAGGGTTTAAAAACTTAGACAATACTCATCAGATTTAGAGGAAAAGTGATTCCCACAAATAATGTTTAACCAAACATCAACTATTAAAAGATTAACATATTTCCATTTCCTTTTTGGGTTTTTTTTTCTCTTTCTAAAATTTTGTGTACTGTCTACGAGAGATATTAAAATAATACAGCATGTTTAAAATGCAGAACATATTTTCATTGAAACAGCAATATATGAATATTTGATCATCAAAAGTAGTTTCCTCTAAATTCTGTGCATATATGTAGATACATTTTACAACCAAAGCACAAAAGAAATTAATGTGCACACAAGAAATAAATACATGTAGTATTAAAATAATGTAGTTATCAATAATCAAACTTATTCAGTACACAATGTTTTGTTTCAGAAAAAAATTTGCACACCATAAGATTTTTGCACAAACTATTAAAAATTAGAGCAACATTGATCAAATGTCATGATATTAATATATTTATAAGTCATTACCCACAAAAGAAAACAATAATCAAACAGAAGAGAATGACAGACAATTAAACCAAGAGATAGAGTGACAAGGAATAAAATTTGCAATATTGTTTAGGAAATTTTGAAATATAAGTTTCACTGAATTAATATTAATAGCTTAATAATGATAATACACATCAAAACCAAAGCAGAATAACTTCTTTGTAAGCAATGATGCATTTTTAAAGTAAGTTAGTCAGAAGAGGAAGAGCATGGTTTTGGTAGATCCTTCAAGACTTGTGAGATCTATATGGCTGATGTTCAACAAAGAAACAGTTCTCTGAAAATTTGGTACAAGGCCAGAAATTTTTAGGGAAAAGGTAAGTTACATTAACTCTAGAATCCAACTGGTACTTATTTTATCAACCCCGAATGGCTGAAAAACAATGTTGATCTCAACAAAATTTTAACTCAGAATGTTAAGATGGACAAAATGTTACTAAACATTTTGCCCAGTGTGCTAACCTTCTGCCAGATCACCATCTAAGTTCTCTGAAATATTAATATGCCACATTAGAACACAAAATATGCCACATTAGAACACAAAATACCCATTTATAAGTGAAGTAGTGTATAGATGATTAAATTAACTAGAATACGTGGTTGATATTTTTTTTTTCACTCCTTGAGCTATGACATGAAAATTCCACCCTGGCAGAATTTGAACTGAACTCAACGTATGAAGAGAGTGAATCATTTGAAAAATTAATATAAGTAAAATACCTACAAGTAAACAATTCACACAGAGTTTAACCTCAGAAAATGTTATTGATATTAAAAATCACTATAACAGCAGAAACAATAATCAGCAAAAATAAATGAAGTTTTTTGAAATTAAAGCAACAAAAACCAATTTTGAAATAAAATCTATAAATCTAAAAAGTTTCAAAACAAAAACAGACAATACCACTAATGTTCAGACAAAAGAAAAACCAATTACTTATTCATGGTCACTCTATGTAAACAGGTTTTTCGATGATGAAAGCAATAAGAAATTGGAGATATTAGTAGTGAGATCATCATCATCATCAACATCTGTTTTCCATGCTAGCATGGGTTGGATGGTTTAACAGAAGCTGGTAAGGCCAGGAACCACACCAGGCTCCATTGTCTGTTTTGGCATGGTTTCTATAGCTGGATGCCCTTCCTAATGCTAACCACTTTACCAAGTGTTCTGGGTGTTGTTACTTGCCACCAGCACCAACAGGGTCACCAAGCAACTTGCAAGACAAAACTCCTTGGCTGGAAGTGTGAGGGGGGGGGAGTATTGAGGCAGAGGTGGCTTTGTGCCAGTTGAGAGATCAAAGGTGTGGAGGGACATTAAAGGTGTTGCAGAGTAGATACATGGATAGTCCAGTTGGAAAAGAAAAGAGAGTGAGTTAGAGAGTAATTAAAGAGAGTGGGTCAGTTAGAGTGTAAGATAGAGTGGATAAGAGGTAAGATAAAGCGAGCAATAGTAAGATAGATGGCGGTGAAGATGTGTTGAGACATGCCCTTGTGGGACATGGCAGGGAGAATAAGAGAGGTGACAGAAGTTTAGGACCGGGTGAGTAGGCAGGGAAGCAGTGACAGTAGCAAAAGACAGAATGATGTATAGGAGAGACTTGGGTGGGGGGAGATAATGTGAAATGGAAGTGGTTCATGGGGGAGGGGAGGCAACTGAGATGATGTAGAATGAGCCCACTCAGCTCTCAGGTGATAGAGAAGTGGTGGGTATTAGGGGATGAAATGTGGGGAGAAAAATAGACAGGTCAGAGAGGATGGAAGTGGGGTGGGGTAGAGCCCTTCATGGACAAGCATTAGTAAGGTGGTTTTAGGATATTAATTCTGTTGTGGTAAACAAGTCTTCTAGAGTACAGCGAGGCACCAGATAACTTAAGGCTCAGCATCTTGAGATCAGCCTTCAATACTTTGTCCCATGTCTTCCTGGGTTTCCCTCTTCTACAAATTTCATCTGCTTTAAGTGAAAGACACTTCTTTATGCAACTGTCCACAGCCATATGCATCGCATGTCTAAATCAGCACAGTCTTCTCTTTAGCATACTGCATCTAATTCCTCATATGCCTAACATTAGCACTCTGCTGCATGTGTACACTGACATTACACACCCAGCAGAATATACTAGCTTCATTTTTCTCTACTTCTTCACATGTCCTCTGCTGTGTAGCATTGCAGTTTGTACAAATACATCATGCAATCCTTTTTATTTTCACTCCGAGAGAGAGACCTTTGGCTGCCAGCAGAGGTAAAAGCTCTCTGAATGTCTCCATCTTATTATTCTAGCAATTAGACTTTCTGAACATCCCCTTCCACTGCTGATTAGAAGCCCTAGGTAGCAGAAACAATCCACTGCCTCTAGAGAGCTTCCGGGATGTTTTAAAAAATCAATTTCTAATGTATCTGTAGACTTGATGGCTCCTGTGCATCTTATACACACACAATCACTACTTTCTCTGTTAACCTTCCTATTATTCCATTATACCGCCTGTGTGTACACAGTTGCACTGCATACACTGTATAGAATTCCTGCCTACACCTTTCCTACAAATTGAGCAGGGCCAGTTACCTAAAGTAAGTAGAGTCTTGTCTGTTTTCTTGCTTACTAGAACTTTGGTCTTAAAAATAAAGAGGAGAAAACAAAAATAACCCATCTATAGAAAGACTTCACAAAACTGGTTTCATTTTCTTCTCACATATTCAACTACATAAATTTTAATGAATGTTTCTATTTTTTTTCTTTTTGCAAGTAAAACAAGAGAAAAAATTTTATATCACACTCTGTAATTTACTCCATTGATCTGTATCTTCAAGATATTTTAATTTTTTGCTGTAATTAACATTTTCTTGTGAAGATCGTTTCATTCCTAATTTATCAGCTAATTTGACTCCAGGAATGAAGCTAACATTTTCCAAACCAAAGGACAGCATAAAACATTTAAATGTTCCATTCTATCAGATTGCATGCCACTCTTTGTTCAATAAGAAATCAAGACAGTTTTAGAATTTCAATAAATGAAACATAAAAAAAAGAAAAATTTCAAATTTCAGACAGTTATTTCCTAAATCTGGATAGACAAATCTACACCAATCATGTTGTATAGTATAGAAATTTCAATAACTACTATCTTTATTAATCAACACATTTCAAGCTACATTTGAAGATATTCTTTTTTTGGTATGAGATGATCACAAGTTCAATCAGTTCTTCCATCCAGTAAAGACAAAGAAAAACTTGAGATTTAAACATAAAAGAAAATTAAACTTACATTCAGAACGCATGCCAACTGCAAGGCACTTCTGTAGACGACAAAACTGACAGCGATTACGATGCATTTTTGTGACTGGGCAATCTTTGTTACCCCGACAGGCATAGCCCAGCTGTTTCCGAATACTTCTTTTAAAGAAACCTTTGCATCCTTCACAACTAATTGCACCATAGTGACGGCCTGAAAAATATAATAGTGAGATATATGGCATTAGATTTTTTTTTTCTTTTTTGATTTGATATGAGTTTACTTCTATTTTTATATTAACATGAATAGGATGATGTTGCAAATCAACTGTGAAAAGAAATATGGTGCCCAGTATCCTTCTTAACACCAACTGTTCAGTTGTACATTGAACAGTTGGTGGAGTCTACTCATAATGAAATTGATTAGAGTAAGTAATACTTTTACTAATCATAACTAAATACTAGGATCAAATTTAAACTCATAAGTTTTGATTCAGTAATCTAATACTTAAACCATCCAGTTCTTATGAGTTCTTTATCCACTGATTTCCAATCCATAAAGCTCAATAATTTCTCACAAAGGAATGAAGTCTCAAGAGTTTATTAGAATTAAAACACATTAGGATATTTGTGTTTCTACGAAACATACTTTTAATATAAGTGATAGGGGTTCTGATTTTTATAAATCGATCAGAGATTTAAGTCAGTTGAGAACTTCTTGTTGCTTTCTTTCTAAAATGAAATGAAATTATTGCTATAGAGAAGGGTGGAAAAAGTACATTACTTGCAAAGTAAATCCACAATTCCATAACAAAAGTTATACCAGGATTTAGGAGCTGAAATCAAATGTCTAATTCTTCTTATGTCAGCAATACAGCAATGTTTGTGAGATATCAAATGAATAAGTGATTATGGAAAGGTAAGCCAATGATATATAGTGAAAGACCACAACATACACAAGTCATTCAAGGAATAACTATAAGTATTTGGAAATATAATCTCAAAACTATCATTCAAATGAATTTTACATGATTTACATAGCTCTCAAAAGTTATTCATCTACATCTTGATTTCTTAGTGCTTAACAAAGTACATCAATAAAGGTGAAACACAGATGTTTGTTCTTAGCAATGAACATTGCACATCAAAAATGGTATCTGTGATTCTACATTTGACCTAAACATCTAATACAAGCTGCTATAAAATCTCTGCGAAATATCAATAATAACAGCAACAGTAATAATTCATATGATCATTTTTCAAACTTAGTGTTTATATTATTAACTTAATCTTTAGAAATTACATTTTTATTTTTTTTTTACATTTACATCTACATTCTATTTCAATTGGCTTCTAGTAACACTCTTAACCACAAGGTCAGTGACCTAGTGATTAAGCACTCTTGTATCTTTGATTTAAAAAAAATAAAGGTTCCAAGTTTGAATCTAGTCCGGTACTATGAACACACCAAAGAAAGGCAAGTAGAAATCAAACTAATAAAAACTAAGTATAGATTTGAATTAAAAAAGAAATTGCTTTGCCTCTAAAGATGTTAATAGGCTGAATTTAGAATCTTATTAATAATAACTTTTCTCAGACATTTCAATATTTAACAATAACATATTAATAAAATTTTGTGGTAAAACTATGATTTCAATATGACTCAAAAGAAACATACAATAGTAGAGCAAAAATAAAGGAAATGCTTAGCATACACAGAATCTAAACATCTGTCATTTGGTGTAAATAAAAAAATAATTAGATATTTTCACATTCTAGATATCCCCACATTAGTCAATCACAAAGTTACCTTAGTCTCCTATCATCTCAAATACACATATAAATTGCCATCCTGCTCAAGTATTTCCTACAAGTTTTGGCTTGCAAAAGATTCAAGAGGAACATTAATGGTGTCGATCTTACTGGTGTAGGAGGGTCTGCAATAGCCATGGGCACTTGTAATTCCACCAGATCCAGCAAATTTATACACACACACACACACACACACACATATATGTATGTATGTATATATGGAGTTTTATCATGGCTACCGAATAATTGTCACATATTATTTACAGATAAATTCCTCTATTTACATAGTATCAAGTTTTCTTTCTTTTGTTGTCTTACCTTTTCTATCAATATATATATATATATATATATATATATATATATATATAAAGGGTTAATGTTGTTGATGTACATTTGATAATTAAGCTGATTATATAAAACAAAAGATTTACACCAACATAGTTGTTTCTGCCAATTCACAACTTTGGAATATATTTATATATTATTGAACATTTATTCCTATAGACTTTTTAAAGGTCTAAATATAAAATTACTTCCTTGAGTGGTTGCTACTTTTCAACGGTTAACAAATGCAGAACATATGGAATTTTATTTGACCTTTAGAATTATGGCAAAAGAATTTTTTTATTCTCAAGGTTTTTGCTTTACAACCATGTGGTTTTGCATTTAGTCCCAATATGCATCACCTAGGATGTTTTCAGCTATAGCCCAGTCTGACCAATGTTTTGTGAAGGAATCTAGCAGACAGAAACTGCAAGATGCCTCTCATGTATACAAATATAAATATGCTTGATATGTATGAGTGTATGAATGTATGTGATTCTATGAATGAAAGAGTCGTGATGTTGACATTCCTTGTAGTTCTACACTCTTAAAGACCTCTGGAATAAAAACAAATCCATTACTTGAAAACAGATAAAGATTAGCAACAGAAAGAACATCCAGCCACAAAAATTTTGCATCAAACACACGCTAGCATGAAAAAACAAGATTTAAACAAAGAAACCATATCTTGAGACTAAAAAGCTATGTCTAGTATACCTAGCAAAGGAACATATAATGTGCAGCCAGTTTGTAAATGAGAAACATGAAGTGAATGGAAACCTGACAGAATGTGTTAGGATGATAACGCACAAAAGTATGCCTAACATGATACGAATGTAACAGTGATTTGTGACAAAACAATGGAAACAAACTTAACCTGTATCACTATGCTAGTTACTGAACAAGAAGTATAAAATCCATTGTAATAGTGTAGCCAGACACAGAAGAGAGTAAGTTAAAAACACTGATATCAAGACTCAGAATCATGAGGGAGAGTTACTGCAATGCATCAGAATAAGTTGGTGCCATGATAGCAGTTCACTCAACTCAGAATGGTGGAATATGTTATTTCAGATTACCAATGTAGTAGCAATAATGATTTTCAATCACTCTGGCTCAAAGTCTCTCTCCACACACTCCCGCAAATATATACGCTGTCCTCACAGCTCAAACCATCAGCACTTCGATCAAATTGTCTACTGCATTGAGGGCATATTTCTTACTTTACTCCTTTCCAATGTCACAGTCTACAGGAACTTCAAGCTCACAACTCTTTATAGCTCTCTCATGCATCTTACACTGATGCCACCTGTACAGAAACTAAATCTTTTGCAATCCCCAACTCTCTACATCAATTTGTTTCATCCAAGATTAACACACAGGTATTCCAAATTTTCCTGATCTTTTTCTCACTTCCAAACTCAATCTCAATTAAATTTTAAGTATCTCCACACTGTTCAGTCATCCAATCACTGAAATTACCCAACACATACCCATATACCATACAATACCACCTACAGCCAACTGAACACAACTTCACTAGTTTTGTGTATTTGTGCTCTGCACCTGACCCATCAGAGATAGGGAGGAGGGTAAGTGAATCTTTTCTTTCATATTTGTCACCCCATATCATGCACATAGCAAAGAAATCAACTCCTTCATATCCCTCAAATGGTTTACTCATAGTTAAGTTGAAGATATTTAGGCAAAAGAAAAAAAAGGCCTACAACACCTGCACTTACTCAGCCACTTCCACAAAACATGGTGGTGTTTACCCAGTAACAGAACTCCTGCAAGACCACTATCCAAACTATAAAGATTACATCATGTATCATACAGTCCTCAAGCTACCCTAACTCTCTGAACTGCAGCTGATCCTTTTCCTCCCTTATCAAAAGAATCTTCACCAACTTTACAGAATTCTTTTATCATCCCTTTTACAACAACAATGGTTCTTTAAGCAGTATACCTTCATTTTCACTGCTCACAGTGTGCAACCAACTCCACACAGCACACTCTTGTCAAATCTCTTTCAGATCTTTCTCACCCACTCTTCTAGGCCTATCATCCTGCATAAACACACACCAAATACAAAAATACTTTTGGTTGCTTCAAATAAACAGAACCACCAAACAATACTCCTTCTATCGTCACAGATGCTGTGACCAGGAACAAAGCCCTATACCCACCAAACTTTTCAGTCTCTCCTCATAAGAAACAAGCAACAAAGAAAGGCAATGATTCTGACCCAGCCAACTATTGCCCTATCACACTCACATCCAATATCTTTAGGATAAAGGAGACAAACTTTAACAACAGGGTTCTCAACTTTGAATGTCTCTTTTTGATGACCACCAATATGGTTTTCATAAAGCCAAATCTGCTGTATCACATGCCAGTAAGTTCTTCACATGGAGAAATTTGGTAAAAACAATGTTGTTGTTACTGACATCAGTAAAGCTTTCAATTGCATCAGCAAATCTATCGAAATTTCTTGCTTACAGACTTCACTGACCTTTCATCTTTTGAACTGGCAGCTTCCTATCAGATTATACTAATGTAGTGTGTGTTGGCAGAGATCTTTCTGTTTCTCATTCACCAATGCATGTGCTCCAGTGTTTGATTTTTGTTTTCCACTTTCCTCCTTAAATACATCAAAGACATGCTTGCTGGTATGTCCTAAATAACACCATCTTTCCTCCCTCTCTAACTGTGCATTAATCACTAGCTAACTCAATATCATACACTAAACCAACACTGATTCCACAAACAGTTACCTCAAAAGCATCTTCCAATGAAGATATACCAATCTTCTTCAACAGCAAGATAACATAAATGCTACTTGTAGCAAGTAAATGCCACCTCACTACACTCCCACTAAATCATGAACAGCACACAACTAGAGCTCCAAATAATGAACTTCACTATCACCAAGGATCTTTTCCGGCAAAAGTCCAATTTTAACAAGGTTTGACCACATCACAATAACTGGCCCTTCTTTTCAGAAACAGAAAATACTTCCACTCTCCCAAAATTAATGACACACTACAAACCTATTCCCACACCTGGGACAGTGCTACTGTTGCACACATCCTACACCACATTGAGCAAAATACTTCTTGATTGATTGGTATAAAGTTACTCACAGAAATGCTCTTGCCTTTGGCCCAAAACCAAAAGCATGCTGTCTCCTCTCTCTTCATTTTTTTGTATAGTTACTCTAATGGCCTCTGCTCCTTGGAACTGGCTGCTCTTATATCAACCTCCACTCAAGCATGCCCATCTCATTTGTCTCTCCTCCTCCTCTCATCACACTTGCTGTGTCCACATCCAAGTCCTGCACTAATTAATACACCCAGCCCTTCCTTCCCTGACAGTTCAGCCTCTGAAATTTTTTCCTTGCTCATGTGTTTCCTTCAGGTGCAAAGATTTAAGAAGAATATTAACAGCATCAAGCTCACCAGTTCTAAGAAGGGTCTGTGAAAGTCATGAGCAGTGCTTCTTCCTTCAGATCCAGCAGACCTGAAGCAGAGAGGGGCATGTCATTTATGAGGTTTTGAATGACAATGAAAGGACTTTGACAAACCTATGTGATTGATTGACAGATTGACCAAACAATTAAATAAACAATTGATTGGTTACAGTTAAATGATTAACCAACTGACCAATAACAATAAAAGAAGTAAAATAGAATCAGTGCATGTGTTTATTATTGGCATAATGACCTTCCCATGATACAACAAAATATGTTTTAACACCTGAGTTCACCTCAAGAATCTTATAAATCAAATATCAAACAAATAAACTGTTGCAGAGATAAAGGTAATGTAGAAACAATGGGAATGGAGGGTTTTCAACTAATAGATTCAGTAACTACAGTGACAGATGGAAGAATTAACAAGAAAAACTCTATGTGGACAATCAACTAGCTAAAGATAGCAACCAAATTTCTTTTAAATAATACTAATTGTCTTTAAAAAAAATACATTGGACAGGTTTGTTCAAGTTGCACTATATCTAACAAAACTAGTACAGAATAGTGATAGCAGGAACACTTTATTTGATCAGGGGCAGTTCTCGGCTGAACAACTATTATAATAATAAAATGTTAGTGTCAAGCAGTGTTTAGGCATAAGCAAAAATTTAGGTCAGTTGAAAAATGTTTGGAATATATTTCAACTGCTAAAATGCAAATTCACAGCAGTTACCATGGAGAAAATATCTCTCTTATGGTAAAAAGGAGTGAAAACACCCGGTTTGTACAGTGTTGCCATCTATCAGGAATCCCAGACATCAATGTTTCAAGTTCGGCATTGTTAATTACTGGTGTACAAATATAAAATATCTGTATCTATCACAATAAAATATCATCTTAGCTATAATACTTTTTAACCATATTTCTAATTGCCACTTTTCCATATTTACATAGGTCAGACAGAATTTCAATGAGGCAGATTTTCTAGCCAGATATCCTCCCTGTTGCCAATCCTCAACTATTTCCAAGCAAGCTAACCACTGGGCCATTGCGCCTCCACAAAGACACTATGTAAACAAGCTTAATCAAAAATAAGTAAATTACCTAACTGCAATTTTGTAAATTCATAACTTTAAATCTATAACTATTCCATTTTATAACCGGTTTATGTATACACATATTTATATATACTTATATATACACACATACACACCTATCATTTATGTATGCATATATACATACACACATACATATACACAGATCCATATACACATACACAAGTTTAGTTATTAATATATCTTTCGAGCGAGATCGTTGCCGGTGCCCCTGGGCCAGCTCTTGTGCGGGTGACACATGAGGTTTTTCGAGTGAGATCGTTGCCGGTGCCCCCGGACTGGCTCATGTGCGGGCGTCACATGAAATCTTTCGAGCGGGATCGTTGCCAGTGCCCCTGGACTGGCTCATGTGCGGGTGACACATGATATCTTTCGAGCGAGATCGTTGCCAGTGCCCCCGGACTGGCTCTTGTGCGGGTGACACATGAAATGTTTCGAGCGGGATCGTTGCCAGTGCCCCTGGACTGGCTCATGTGCGGGAGAC
>NC_068981.1:54776100-54776528 GCF_001194135.2 Octopus bimaculoides | reverse complement strand
TCAGTCAAATCGTCCAACCCATGCTAGCATGGAAAGCGGACGTTAAACGACGACGAAGATATATATGTGCTGTGCGTGAGAAGACCCGGCAAGCCAAGTGAGATCGTTGCCAGTGCCCCTGTACTGGCTCTTGTGCGGGTGGCACATAAGATGCACCATTTTGAGCGTGACCGTTGCCAGTGCCACCTGACTGGCCTTCGTAGGGTTTTTGAGCGAGATCGTTGCCAGTGCACCTGGACTGGCTTTTGTGCGGGTGGCACATAAAAGACACCATTTCGAGCGTGGCCGTTGCCAGTACCGCCTGACTGGCCTTCGTGTGGGTGACATGTAAAAGCACCCACTACACTCTCTGAGTGGTTGACGTTAGGAAGGGCATCCAGCTGTAGAAACTCTGCCAAATTAGATTGGAGCCTGGTGTTGCCATCCGG
>NC_068981.1:54770747-54774995 GCF_001194135.2 Octopus bimaculoides | reverse complement strand
TGTAGAGTAATTGTAGTATTAAAACTATATGTAAAAATATATGTAAATATGTATGAGTATAAATATATAATATAAAATAATAAATATATCAGTTTAAAAATTTTGAATTAGGTTTTAAATTATCTTACAATTGTTTCACAAAAGTGCTGTCCTAATAATGGAATCCTATATTGATAAGCATTTATAGACAACTCTTCTGATCTTCAGAGATATAAAACTTAGAATTTGTATAATTTATCGAATGGTGTTTTTTTAAAGATATGAAGTAATATTATAAAAGGTGTTTGTTTGAAATATAAATCAAATATTAAAAATTAAAAGTTACTGCTTTGCATTTTGGTACGTACATTTTCGTATAAGACTTTACTCCATATTTTCTTCTTTGGTTGGTCTTCAGTAATAATCCATAATAGTTATGTGTAAAATCCATTATATTATCTGTTTTCGATTTTTGGTAGATAGTCTACCAAAGACATCACAAAAACTGTCACTCAGAGTTTCACGTTCCCGTTCGTTGGACAGTTTTGGTCTAGAATGGAAACTCTGAGTAACAGTCTTTGTGATGTCTTTGCAGATTTATTGATAAAGTACATATATATATATATATATATAAATGGAAATTGAACTAAATTTGATGACTGGCACCCATTCCCGTAGAGCGCTAACAGCACCATCCAAGCATGATCATTGCCAGAGCAGCTGTCTGGCTTCCGTGCTGGTGGCACGTAAAAGCACTCACTTCACTCTCGGAGTGGTTGGCATTAAGAAGGGCATCCAGCTGTAGAAACTCTACCAGATCAGATTGGAGCCTGGTGCAGCCATCTGGTTCGCCAGTCCTCAGTCAAATCGTCCAACTCATGCTAGCATGGAAAGCGGATGTTAAACGATGATGATGATGATGATGATGATGATGATATATATATATATATATATACACACACACACACACATATACACACATATTTTCCATCTACTAAATCCATTCACAAGGCTATGGTCAACTTGAGGATATATAGGAACACATTTGCCCAAGATGCCATAGAACGGGACTGAACCCAAAATCAAATGTTTGGATAATGAACTTCTTAACCACACACCCATATTTGTATCTACATACTTGAACTAATTTCAAAAATTATCCAGTACTTGGATTGATTTAATAATATAATTATTGACATATATATTATTAACCCTTAGAACCCAAGTGGCTGCTATTCTGGCCTACAGCCATGGATACAAATACCCCAGTGGCTGCTTTACTGGCTGCCATGTTCTGCTGTTTACAAACATATCACTTAACAATTCTTTGGCCAATTAGCGACGTTGTTGCATCTGATCATCACCCTGCACATGCACTATCACAGGAAGTACTTCCCGATGATTGAAGCTGCTCTCGCTAGATTTTCGTGAAAATGAGTCGAAAAAAACCTGTCTGTAAGTGATGTCTTGAATCAAGTGTTGTCATCTGATGAAGAGGACATTGTCAATGATGATTATGGCAATGATGCTGATTTTGAGAGTGAATCTGACAAAGATTTAAACCCAGAACGTGATAGCAATGATCTCAACAATTATGCTGTTGTACAAAATGTACAGCCACCGGATTATGTGCATGGTGCAGTGCCTGTCAGTCACTTGAATAGGAGGCATCATGGCAGGAACAGCAGGCATGTTCCACATGGCGGCTGGCAAGGTGGTAGGCCCAATTTTCTGCCCAGAGTAAGAGCCAATACTCCTCCAGGATGGCAGAGAGAAACTATAGGGTTTGCAGAGCACCAATTTATGCCAAATAATCCACCAAGGCCCAGGAATATGCCTGACACTATAAATGTAGACAGCACTCCAATCATTTTAGTTCATTCTTGAATGGTGATTTATGGGATATTTTACTTAAGGAAATTAAGAATCAAGCTGAACATGTGTTTCAGGTGAAGCCGAATAATTTCTCAGCAAAAATTTTGCATGAGAAAAAAACTTATATTGGAAGAACTGAAAGCTTTTTTTTTTTTTTTGGTATCTAGGTGACCATGGATATGCTGGTGCACAAGGATTACTATGAACAGTACTGGCGGTCAAAGGATGCCTTACTAACACTGATCCCAGGTTTTCCAGAGGTCATGAGCCACAACAGATTTCATGCTATTTGATCTTTATTGCACTGTGTGAATGAGGACAATCAGAACATTAATAGGAATGATAAACTGTACAAGACTAGTTCTATATTCAATCGCTTGCTTGATAAATTCAAACAACTTTATGTGCCTGACTGTGATTTATCGCTAGCTGAGGGAATGATCCCTATGAAGAATAAGTTTTCATTCAAGCAGTATACAAAAGATAAGCCAATATGTTGGGAGGAAAAATTTTTTTTACTATGTGATTCTGAAAACAGATACATCTGCAATACAGAAATGTATACTGGAAGGAGAGATGATGCAAATGAAATTGACAACCTCTGTGTCACAGGAAACTTAGTTGTGAGGATGACAAATGAATATGCCAGACAAAACTATGCACTCTACACTGACAGATTTTACATGTCTGTACAACTCATGGAATATCTTCTTGTCAACAAAGATATTCAATTGTGTGGTACTACAATGACAAATAGAAAAGGATTCCCAAGGACCCTCATGAAAAGAAATAATGAGATGCAAAGGGGGGAGTCAGAAGTTTTGTTCAACAAAAATGTGGCTGTCTTTGTTTGGAAAGACAAAAGACCGATTTATTTCATTTCGTCACTCTTTATATCACTTCCGCAAGAACATGTACAGCGATATGATGCAAATGAACACAGAAGGGCCCCTGTCCCTTGTCTTAAGGCAATGAAAGAATATAATGCCCACACGACTGGAACAGACAAAAATGACTAAATGACTTGACTTCAAAAGTGTTGCCATCATTACAAGTGGCCTAACTGCCTGGTGGTAAAGATTTTATGTAGGCTGCCTACAAGGCATACGTGTTGATAGGTTTCTTCAAACCACATCACCCCACTGGAAAGAGTGTGTACTTATAAACTCTGCCACAAACTTGTTGGTAATCTTAGAAACAAGAACACTGACTTTTGTTTCGGGGTGTGCAGGGAAAACTACCTGAGAGCAAAACAGATGAAGCCCCAGGCTGAGAACAAAGACTTACCCAAATGCTATAAGACTGTTAACAGATGCAAATATTGTGAGGAGTTCCTCTGCATTGGAAAACCAGACAGTAACTGCTGGTTTGACTGGCATCACAAGCACCAGTATTGGTGATAAAACATTAAAAAAAACCAAGTGGTAAGGACAGCGTTGCCCTCTATTTATTTCAATGTGAGAGACAGAAAACATATTTTAGTGACACTGAAACAATATTAGGTGGGGAATCATTTTTTTTAGTTCTTTTACCCAGGGTTAAGACGGTGTTTTGAATATACCTTAACAAACATTTCTTATGACACCATACTGTAGAATGTTATAATTTAAATATGAACATTTCAAATTGACAGTTTTGTATCAGAAAATCAGAAACAGCATCAAGAGAGAAGGTTTCAAAAATGTAATAAACTTCCAACCAGTAAAATCCTGAAGAAAAATTTCAGAAAAATTTGAGAAGAGAGAAAATATATTAACCTGATGCTTTGTCCCCACAAACAATGCAAGGCTTGAAATTCTGTTCAAATTGCTGTTTTTGTGTCAGTTTATCCCTGACAGCCTGTTGTTCTTCTCGTAAACGCTCCAGTCTTTGAGTATGTTGCAATTCCTGAAAGATAACGTAATTGGTTTTGTTAGCAATGTTAAATCAAAAGTTAGATGATTTTTATAGTACAGCCCAACAGAGGGTCATAGCCCAACATTGAGGGTCATAGCCCAACATGAGGGTCATAGCCCAACAAATTAGGGAGAGAGTCAGTTTAGATGAGATGCAGTTTGGGTTCGTTCCAGGAAAAAGCACCACTGATGCTATATTTCTGGTAAGACAGCTGCAGGAGAAATACCTAGCCAAAGATAAACCTCTGTACCTGGCTTTCGTTGACATGGAGAAAGCCTTTGACAGGGTCCCCCGCTCCCTTATCTGGTGGTCAGTTAGGAAACTAGGGATAGATGAGTGGTTAGTGAGAGCTGTATAAGCCATGTACAGGGACGCTGTCAGTTAGGTGAGGGTTGGCAACGAGTACAGTGAAGAATTCCAGGTAGAGGTAGGGGTCCACCAAGGCGCAGTCCTCAGCTCCCTCCTATTTATCATAGTCCTCCAGGCAATAACACAGGA
>NC_068981.1:54768174-54770647 GCF_001194135.2 Octopus bimaculoides | reverse complement strand
CTTTCCCATTAATAATTATCTTTTTGTCCATGTAATAAGTCATAATTGATTTCTAATACATACACAAGATCACAAATTTTTTAAAAATGTTATCAATTAAATCCACCCCAGTACTTAACTGGGACATATTTTATTGACTTCTGGAGGGATGAAAACCAAAGATGAGCTCAGTGAGATTTGAAACCAGACTGTAAAGTAACGTATCTAAATACAGCAACTCATTTTGACTTGCTGTATTCATACAAGGGTAGTGCTAATCACTTCCCTTACATAGAAAATCATTATTAAAAATATAAGAATGGCAGTGGATTTGGTAATGATTGTAGAGCACCAATGCTTTACAGAATTTAACTTGTTCTGGGCTCAAATTTTAATAAGGATAACTTTGTTCATATGCACTTCCGAATCAAAAAAAAAATACCATAAATATACTGACAACTCTCTGAGTGGTTGGCGTTAGGAAGGGCATCCAGCTGTAGAAACTCTGCCAAATCAGACTGGAGCCTGGTGTTGCCATCCGGTTTCACCAGTCCTCAGTCAAATCGTCCAACCCATGCTAGCATGGAAAGCGGACGTTAAACGATGATGATGATGATGATGATGATGGTATTAATTTGTTAAAGTGAATAGGCATAACATGAACAAAATAAACAAAATAGCAGTAGTTTAGCTTTAGTTAGCTATGATCAAGGAGATTGTCTTTTTTTTTTCAGATATTTCATTTTATTTTTTTCATATCAAAAGGAATGATTCAGAGAAAATTTGTCTGCTATTTTTAGCGGATCAAGTAACTACATCAAACCTTCTCTGTTGGCTCAGAAATTATCAGTCAGGAGTCAATATCTACCACCAGACTGTTTCATTTCAATTAGCTGCAGGGAATAAAATTATCAGTTCTTCTGGCAATATTGATAAATATAAAATGGCAGCCTGTCCAAGAAGAGATTTATCTTACATCCACTTCACACTACAAAATTCCAAGCTAAATGTATGCCATAAAACTATCTAACTTTAAACCAAAAAAATAGCATTTGAGTTAACTGAGAACTTCCTTTAAATAGGAAATTGCTAATGCAACAGAAAATTATGAACTGAAAAATAACAATACACTAAATCAAGTATATATGAAGCATGACTGGCCAAGTGTAACATGATTTGGATACAGAATATAAAGTGGATCTGATATGAAATACAAGTTTGGTCAGTTAGAGAATAGAAGATGATTCAGTTACTAAATACTAGATAGGCTGAACACAAATAGAACATGAATCAAATACAAAAATCATAATGAATTATGCACAGAATATATGAAAGGACACTAGCAGAATACATGATATAAAAGTTATATAAGAAATGATGCTGAAATACAATCTAACACAGTAAACAGTAATAAATTTTGAAAAAGTAAAAATAATATAGTCATATTATATTACACAATATTATGCTGGAAATTTCTATGAAGCTATATCATAAACAATGAAAGTGATCACCTGAAAGCTGATCCTCTTATTAGCAGTTTTAATTGGACAATTCCACTCAACTCTGTTTCAAGTAGATAATCACACAGAAACAGCCAATTCAATTAACTGTTTTTAACCACTGCTCTACTGTGTATGAGTATATTATTCTAAAATTTAAAACTTAAACATGTAGTCCCCATTTTAATTAAGTTAAGGGTATACTTTAGATCTACTGATGGTGTTATTATAGTGAAAACATACCTCTCAGACATGTTAAGGATAACACAATGAAAAGACAACACACTTTCTATTTCCTTCTGCAGACACGAAACAGCAGTGATTATCACCTTAAAATTGCTAGCAAAGAAAACCTCTTTTAAAATAATACCTTGTGACCTGTGGTTTGGAATTACACTCGAGAATAGTGTAGATTTGAGATACTCAGAACACAATAATATTTGCAACAATGATTTACATGTGACATCACCAAAACAGATAAAATTTCAGAATAAATCATTATGCATTGTTATATTTATCCTTCAAGAAAAACTATACTTTAATTAAACAGAACACTCTGTAATAATACTAATATAATTAAACTATGTCATATTACAGTAAATTGCACTTAGGAAATATATAGAATTGGCAACACTGACCCAGTCACAGTCTGAAACACAAACCACACTGGCTACAATTATATTAGCTAGTTTACCATTAACAGAATGAATAAATCAAGATATATATATATGAAAAGACTTTTAACTAAAATATATATAAGATTACAAAGACATGAATTGTTAAATAACATTTCATCAGATAAACAAACTATCAACTAATTTTCTAGGAATGTAGGAGGAATAGGTAAGTAAGTTGAATAACTTCCATACAACCACTAATACTATTTTATTCCACCAAGGTCAAGTTTACCTTTAATATATATATATATATATATATATATATATATATATTATATCATATATACATTATTTTATATTTATATATATATATATATA
>NC_068981.1:54751491-54757046 GCF_001194135.2 Octopus bimaculoides | reverse complement strand
AGGCAAAAACAAAATGAAACTGAACGAGGGAAAATTTGAGCTGATACATTTTGGAAGAAAGTCTATACTAAAACAGCCATACTCTCTTCCTTCAGGGGAACCGCTCAAGGCATCCAATAATAGAGATCTGGTTGTAATTGTTGACAACAATCTCAATTGGAGTGCCCACATCAACAATAAGGTCAATATAGCTCGTAGGATGAGCTCCTGGATCTTAAGAACCTTCTGGTCCAGAGAACAAGGTGTCATCATTCCACTTTTCTCCTTTGTACGGCCACACCTTGAATACTGCTGCCCCTTGTGGTCTCCCCATACAAAACATCTCGAGGATTGAATCATCCCAGAGGGCACTCACTAAATGAATTGAAGGCATGATTGATCTTGATTACTGAGACCACCTTAAAGCTGTGAAGCTCTACTCTCTCCAGCACCGCCGCGAAGGGTACATCATCTGTACGATGTGGAAAATATACTGCCAGCATTGCCCAAACGATCTGAACATTAGTACTCAGATATCTGGATGGTTGTACATTTACAAATTTTTATTAATATGTCACATGTTTTAATAAATTAGCGCTTGCATCTATTCTAGTAGATTTTCATATATATATATATATATATATATATATATATTCTTTTATACATTTTAGCCTTGAGGCTGCGGCCAATGTTGGGAAACCGCACCATCTGAAGATGCAATCCATGATGCATTTAGTCAATAATAAGTTATAATTTGTAATTATTCATTGATCTTGATTAGTTGAAACAACTATAATGGATACGTAATAAATAAAATACGAACAATTTGTTGTCTGTTTTTCTGTCATACTATATGTGCTCATGATACTATGTGATAACTTTATACAGTATGCATGTTCCTGTACCAGTTAACATAGCAGAGGGAGTTTAATTTGGATGCTATTCAAAACTGCAATCTTATACAGTAATTTGTCACATTCCTAGCAAAATCTACTTCCACTTGTATGTATGTGCACACACACACGCACACACATCCACATAGAGACATGTATGTATGTACAAATTTGGTGTGTTGTGCAAAACTGAGTATTACCAATTGGTTGATAACTGATGAAAAATTAGGGGCCTTCTGTGTTTGACTCCTGTCTGGTTGTACACTCAGTATACATTATGTTGTTTATTTATTTACCATACATTTTACATTTATTAAGTATGTAGATGGATGCATATGCATCTGTATCACACGTGTGTATCTGTGTATTTCATTATATTTTCACTCTTCTGAACATCACTGAGCCACAAGCAGTGGCATTATTGTCTTTCCCCTTGATTTTGTATATTTGAAGATATGGAATAGGTGATCCCTTACATGGAAAACAGGTAAGCGTTAGTGACAGAAAAGACATCCAGCTGTAAAACAATACCTCAATAATATATTTTCTAACCCATGCTAGCAATGATAAATGGACTTAAATGTAACTACAAAATGTTAATGCTTTTCTAAGTTTCTCTTTTTAAAAAATAAAACAGAGATAAAATGTACCTAGTTTAGTTGTTAAAGAAATAGCTGCATAGAATCTAATAGTTAGAGTTTTCTTTAGTTTTAACACTGATTTCATAATTTAAAAAAATGTTTAGTCTTAATTTTTGCCCTTTACGGCAATGACAGAAAATGAAATTATTTCATGTAAAATGGAATAGATTTGGTAATTAACTATTAAGAATGTTTAAACAAATACTTAGTTTAAGGTTAAGAAAGTGTTCTATTGAAAATATTTAGAGTTAAGCTTTTAGAATTATTACATCATAATGCTGATTGTTAATTTTATTCATACATTTATAAGTACATCCATTGGTTACCTAGAGTAGCTTCATATTACAACAGCCATCTAGTATAAATATCTAGAAAATAAACATGTGGATAAATTTCCCCCATCCTTTAGGTAAAAATCTGTAAATTGTTAAAGCCTTGATTCATGGTCTAATGAATATTATGGCCAATCACGTGGCACAAGTTTGCATATACATGACTTAGTAATATCCTGTGTAAAATTTAAACATAGTAAGTGACATTGCTTTCCTAGAAACCAAAAGGTGGATGAAGAGGATTCTTAAGTGAAATAACCCACCTTAAGCTTGTTAGCCCAATCTACACCAGTCACAGCAGCTGCAGGCACCTGTACAATCTGGCCAGCAGGAAGTGTGCTATCCTTCAATTTTGCAGCTATTTCTTGAGACATAACCATATGGGTACCATTGGGGGTGGAGGAGGCCTGCAATAAGTAACAGACATGGTTAAATTGATCCCAATATTTCCATGATGCTTTTGCAAAAGCATGCTTTAGAAATTTTTAAATGGTAAACTTATAAACATTATTTTAATGAATAATTAGTAAAATTCTGTTTTTATTTAACAACATATTTTTTACAGGACAAAACAAAACAAAAAAAAAATTATATAAAAAAAATCAAATTATCAAGAAAAAACAATAATTTGATCTTTTATATTTTTTATGTTTTATTTTTTCTTTTCTTCCAGTAAAAATATGTTGCTAAATAAAACAGAATATTAAAAAAAAGTATAAAATAACAATTACAAAATATTCTATTTATATAGTCAAGTTAATCTTTTGTATACATACATATGTATGCATGTATGTATGTAAGTATATATACAGCTAAGTCTCATGCTAACATCTATCATTATAGTTATTTTTTAAATACTCTTATACTTTTTAATGTGAAAAAAAATAATTGCAATATTTTGCTGAGGTTAAAAGTAAACAAAAAGTAAATTAATGAAATAATTAAGCTATGTGGCAAATTAACAATTACCATCAAGTTGTATTATTAATTTTCTCAATCGGCTTACTATTAATTATCTTAAGATTATTTGCAAATATTCAGTTACTAATTGCCAAACTTTCCTATAATAGTACAATGTCGCCAAATTGAGACTATTAACCTTACAGACGTTGTGTTGTTAATATCTACTAACACTAAGGCAAAAGTTTTTTCTTTAAAAAAAAAAAAAAACAGAGCTCTTCTATTCTAAATGATTAAATAAAAGGAATCACAGACACAGTTAAGTTTTTCTTGTCTTTTTAAAGAATAATTAAGTGAAATACAATGAGAAAAAGCATTTAAAATATGCCAAAATTAACAGCTGTTGATTATTGCAGAACTGAGAATGAAAGTGCCAATGAAGACTTCCAAAATAATGGAAAAATCCTTCCATTGGAAAGAGTTGTATGAGAGAGAGAGTAGGAGTGAGATGAAAGAGAAAGAGAGAGTGACTAAATGAAAAAAATAAACAAATACCCATGGAGCTTGTTTAACATCCCTACAACAACTATATTCAACTCATTAAACGAAGGCTTGCATATTTGTTCTTCATAGCAATGGGTATATAGTAATCAATAAACTTCAGGCAACATTTGCATAAGTGAAATGTATGTTGATGTTTCACCCGACCTTACCTCCCCAACCTCCCTCCCTGACCCAGTCAGTGTGTGTGTGTGTATGTGTGTGCATGCATGTTGCATGTATGCGTGTGTGTTTAGAGTATTTGTATGTGTGAGCAAAAATCAGAGTTAAAACTGCTGGGTAAAGTCAATTTGTTTTAATGCTATAAATGTAGCCATTAATGTCACACATGGAATTAGGAGAAACACTAAAATAAACAACACTGATAACAATGTTTGTTTAAAGCATCAACAATATTCCGAATGAATCCAGCTTGGATGTATAAGCTAGTGATTAGTAATTCCTGACAAACATGTGTAGAAAAAAAAGAAAGAAAAGGAGTGAAATACATATGTGTAACAAAGGCAAAGGAGTGTAACAAAGGCAGAGGAGTGTAACAAATGTGTGTCACAAAACATATATCCTAGGGGGAAAAGTTGCAGAGGATGAGTTGAATGAATTGAAATATTCTTTTCCCATTTTTAAAGCGATAAAAATAACAATGAAATGAAAGAAGGGGGAAAAAAACACGAAAATATCTTACCAATGAAGAACTGAATGGAATTGACAAATTGTTACCAGATATAGTGATGGTGTGAACGCTGGGTGTAACTGTGACAGCACTATTGGTTGAAGAGTCAACAGATGCAGCGACCACAGCAGTAGGGCTAATCACATGAATGACATTTTCAGTAAGGTTGCTGCCTGCTTCCATGGCAACAATAGTTTCTGCTTTCCTGTTGTCACCATCAGCAGAAGCTTTTGCTTTCTGCCGCTTCTGCCGCTGCTGCTGCTGTGGCACTAGGTCAGAGTTGTCATCAACTACACAGCTGCTGGCAGCACTGGTTGCATCTGAAGGTCGATTAGTGGGTGTAGTTTGGGCAGTCTTGATTTGTGACTGCTGCTTGGCCTCCTCCACTGAGGACATCAGTTGCTATTAACCACCTGAAATGCAAACAAGTAAAACAACCAATGAACATAAGATCATTATCACATTATCTGTTAACAGTATTAAAACTAATAATACATCATATTAATTTTAGAATTATTTAAATTGATTGTTTTTAGTGCAACATAAACTGAGTATTTTTAGTGTTAATAAAGAACCAACTCTGTAACCTGACACTAGCAAAGCTTCACAGAATCACTTAACTAAAAAGAAGAAAAAATTACTAATCTATTGCAGAAGAATAACAAAGATACCAAACTACCTAAAAACCTCTTCCGGGTATATATGTATTTGTATGAATACATAAAATATCTGGTTTACATACATACATATATAAATAAGTATATAAAGATGCATGTCTACCATATACTTATACAAACACATGCTTATATCTGTATCTCCATATGTATGTAATAATATGAAGTACATACATTGTGTCTCTATGTGCATATGCACTATAGATATGATATTGTTACTGCTGTTTTGCAATATCAACAGTCCCAATTAAGGAAACCTGAGATCAAAAGTGCTCCAACAATGACCATTTTGTTGGGTTTTTTTTATATCTAGGAGCACATTAACCTTCTTTGCTAAGATGAAAGAGTATGATGTGAAGAAGTGTAAGTTGTTATTTGAGCAAGTCAAGCAATCCTATAGAAGTCTCTATTAGGTATAGATTTATGTTTGTCTGAGTGTAGGTCTTTATGTATGTGCAAATGTGCATATACACGTTTTAAATTTATAAATCTATGATAGAACTGTAAAAGCTAACTTCCCTTCCTAGAGCAATTCACACTGAAAAAGGGTGACTGAAATAGGAGTGGTGATCAACAGACCTCTGTAAGTCGGTCAACAAAAAGTGTCAATGAGAGAAATTTATTGACTTATTGCTGGGTTATAACTAACCTCATACTGATTATATAAACACATGCGCACACACATTTTCACAGTGAAAACAAGTTGACTAGGACTTTAAGTCTCACCTATGCTGATAGATGAGTATACATACACACATTTTTATAAATGTGTATATATTCAAATACATATAGGAATGTTTATATATAAGTGTGTGTGTGTGTGTGTGTGTGTGTGTGTGTGTGTATGTGTGTGTGTGTGTGTGTATGTGAGTATCTTTTTTCAGAATATTAGCTCTTAAGGCACA
>NC_068981.1:54739626-54751186 GCF_001194135.2 Octopus bimaculoides | reverse complement strand
TGTATTTAATCTCCATACCTTCGTTTTATTTGCTTTTTTCATTTTAAATTTGCTTTAACCCTAACCCTAACCCTAGGGTTAGGGTTAGGGTTAGGGTTAATTGTTTCAGAATCGTTTGTTTATGTAGTCGGCGCTTAATGTATATCGGCTGAATGGACGTCAGTGATTGGTTGAAATTACAGAAATATGACAACTTTAACATGGAATAACTGATGGATTTCTTTTTTTTTTTAAGAAGACTAAGAGAAAAAGATGTTTTATACGACACATTCTACCAGTGTTCCAAGTTTCAAAGTGTTTCGTTCATGAAAAATGTGGCCCCCGTTTTAAAAAAGATCCCAATATTTACATGCTATTATTAATAGCTTTAGAAGATGTACCTTAAGAGTCAATATTCCGAAAAAGAATTATTTCACATTCTCTTGAAACTTTATAAATTCATATAATGTACGTAGAACATATCTGCAGATTTTTAGTGCACACTGCATATTACAAAAAAAAAATATGCATTAGGTCTACATACACAATATGTTCATGGATAGAAAAAGAAAGAACAGCTGAGCACTTTCCTTAACTATCCATAAATCCACTGTTTATAAACCAATTGATAATAGTGGCTGAAGTAAACTGGCTAGACTAATTTGCATATTTAACACTTTCTTGTCAGCTAATATTAAATTACTGGTGTATTAATAGTGTTGTGTTTCATTGAAACACTATTAACACAACAGTAATTTAATATTCCAACATGCTCATTGCAAACACATAGGTAGGCTAACAGAGAAGGTAGATTTCATATGCAGCAGGTGCTTTAGGACAAAAAGCACAAGCAGCACTCAGGAAATAGATTCTTTCAAATGCCTGAACAGCTACCAAACAGTAGTTGAAAGCGTTTGCTATTAAGGTGACCTAACTAGCAATGGGGGTGGGTTCAAAAGTGTAATAGCCAGTATAAGAATGGTTGTAGAAAGCTCAGGAAGCCATTACATTTGCTGGCAACAAAGGAAGTTTCTCCCTCAAAAGTAAAGGACATTGTGTAATGCTTGAATACAAAGCTGCATGGCTGTGAGGTTTGTGTCTTGAATGTGGAGGACCTCCATCACACTCTCTTACACTGACCATTCCTATAGGTATTCACCAATTGCTCTCTCACTCCTTTACCTGCAAACACCCTCCTTTTACTATTTCTCATTCCTCTGCTTGCAATATCATTCCCATTTCTTTCCTCTCGTCTAGTGTGCCTTCCTTCTCTGCCCCCCGCCTATTCTATTCTCTGTAATTACCCTCTCTTCTACACACTCTAATAGTCATGTTACCCTGTATGAACAGAAGCAACATAAACAGTGAGAATTCTGGATGAGAGTATCTTTTTCCAATAATATTAGGTTTCCTGAAAACACTTCCAACCGACAACAACGGGTTTCAAACTTCAATATCTGTTCAAGCAACATGCTTAATTCTTAGATGTCGCCTGAGATCACTAAAGTTATTTATCCTTAGTTACAGTGGGTGAAGCATAATGTTAATTTTTTAATTAAAACATATTTTATAATCACAAAAATATTTTAATATAATGCATTATAAACTAAATATAACAAGTGAATTGCTTCTAACATTCAATTTTTTAATGTTTTATATTTCCAGTTTGATTTTTCTGTCAGTATTATATTAGATGTAATATTCAATTAGAATGATATTTCAATAATTTCTTCTTGGATTGCATATTGCATACTAAACATATCATCTATTTATACAATGTCACAAAAGTCAAACATTTGAAACTATTTTAAAAAGAAAAGATGACACTGAAGAGGAAGCTGATTAATCAGTGAAGTGTTGTGGTGATTGAATTACTGAGCTGTTAGTACATAAAATTAGTGCCATTGATTTTATGAATGAGAATGATGCGAAAAGACAAAAATCTTAAACTTAATTTCTTGTTTCAAAATCTATTGAAGAAGAAATTGCAAAATTTGTTGCCCTTAATGGTTTTAGTTTTAACTCCCTTGCCTCAAGTAAACTTATTCATGTTTATTTTGTTAAAGACTGATTTAACATTAAAGAAGTGAAGCTCGTCCTTGACTAGAAAACAAAATGGCACAGCCTTTTGAGTACTATAGAAAGACTTTTAACACTCAAACGATGTATCTCTAAAGCATTAAGAGTAATTCAATTCACAGAGGCTATTAGTTAAAAAGTATGGTGCTTGAGAAGACACATCAATTTAAGTAAATATGTGGTCATCCTTGCATACAGGCATATCCCCTGCATCCCTCTTCAGCTGGTTGTTCCTAATCTTGTGGGCTATGGGTGCTGGTGCCACATAAAAACACCTGAGCTGGTGCTGCATAAAAGCACCCAGTACACTCTGTAAAGTGGTTGGCATTAGGAAGGACATCCAGCTATAGAAACGATGCCAAAGCAGACATAGAGCCCGGGCAACTTTTCAGCTGACCAGTTCCTGTCAAACCATCCAACAATACCAGCATGCAAAATGGATGTTAAATGATGATGATGATGATGATGATGATGATCAGCATTGACCACTGAAGTCTCTTTCAAGTTTATTTTAAGAAACTTTCACAAAGGAAACTACTTTAGTAATGTTACTTAAAAGAAAGCTTAGGTAATTATAGTTCTTCAAGAAGACAAATGGAATTTCTAAGGTAGCTAAAATATCTTCATATCCCCCAAATTTTGACAAATCAACATGTTGAACTGGTTTTATTTCTTTCTAAAAAGAAAAAAGCAGACAGAATTTTTCAAAGACATTTTTTCTGAAGAATTAGTTGAGCATGACATTCAAAGTATTAGTGAATCAGCTTTTGTTTGCCATAGAGGTGTAACAAGATTAAAAATTGAAGAAGAACAAGCTCAAAGTGATGATCAGCTGTTTGCAGAAAATTTGAACAAAACAGAGACATTAGATATTATCTGATTGTAAATGAACCTTCTACTTTTTTTGGTGCCAAAAAAGAATTGAAGTGTTTTGAAGTAACTTAGATCACCACATAATGCCTTACTTTTCTTTAGATTTAAAAGTGTAGAGTCAGAGAGGACTTTTTCTACAGCTGAATTATACTTTACAAAATTGACATCTGTTTATTGAGAAAATTCATTGAACAGTCTGTTTTCTAAAATATATTTTACAAAATAAAAAAAAAAATTATATGCTCCGTAATCTGCTTTGAATACATATATAGGCCTTTGATTCATGGGCTAGATTAGAGATATCATGTCTGGAAATAGTTACACAACTTTTATATTAAGATTCAAATTGTCTAGAGATATGTCTCATATTGTTTAAAATAAATAATAAAAATTTAATGAAGTTTTCTCCCAATTACAATATTCCTTTACCTGATGAATAAAAATTTCCATCGACCTATCTTCAAAGAACTTGTTTAGTCATCCATTTTTACTTGCCAACATTCTTGAAAGCACTTGAGTTTTTCAGTGATAAACAAAAAGTTACATCAGTTTTAAACCCAACCACATTTTCCTCAAGAAGAATCACTCAATCATTAAATGCCATGAAACCTGGCAAAGCTTTCAGCTCTTGATGAATAAAGGAATATTGAAGTGTGCACTTCCAATATGCGCCACTTTTATCAACATTAAATATTTGTTCTGACAAATATCTCTAACTAACAATAATATTATGCAATGTTTCTTTAAATGCATCTGCACCATTTTTTATTAACACTTGTTATCTTTTCCACTTATCTTTGCCTTATAGAAATTATGATACAGTTTTAAAATGTTTAAACCATCCCTGACTTGCTACAAAAATCTGATATTGGTATCATTGGTGCAGTATTTCAATGTCTGAAACAAATTCTGCTTGCTAAAAGGATGAGCAATATTCTTCTTATTTTAATTTTGTCCTCAATCCTTATGATGAAAATTTTTTTCATTTACTCAATTATAGCCCTTCTTTTCTATATTTTTGTGATGATTATAAATTTAATGGATACAAAAGCTTTCACTGCACCACTGATACAACACTTATGTTTTCATTTAGCAGAGAGATTTTTGACTGGGATAAATCAAAATCACATGTAAGCACCGAAATGGATTTTCTTTCTTTAAGTTGAAATATTTTGTTTCATAATCAATATACTTTGTTTCTTTTTACCCTTTCCATTACCAGCAGAAAATAATTGTCTTTTTTCGCCCATCTCTAAGAGTTATTTTACCTGATAAATTATTATCTATTATATAGTGTTTGATTTGCATTCAAGCTTATTTAAATGGCTAATTCCCAAATTTTTGAATGCTTCAAACAAACCAAAACAAATATAGATGCATATCAAGGGATCTCACCTTGAGCATTTCAAAGGGTGCAACAAAGAAGTTAGGAATATACTTTATTAAATTGCTTTTCAAAATAAAATTATTGACTTCATTTTAAAAGAAACTTTCTTCTATTAAGCACACCAAGAACTTTATTATTCATTAGTAGCAATTGTGGTTCAATTAAATAAAAATGCATAAATAAATTAGTTATTACAATATTGACTACTTCATCTTCAAATGTAATATTATTTTTGTAGTGCATGCAAAAATTAACCAAATATTTCCTATGTGTTGGCATAGAAAAGGCAGACAATCATTGAAGTGGGTGTGTACATACTTTTATATATATATATATATATATATATATATATATATATATATGTATATATATATATACACACATACACACTCACTCACACACACACACACATATACACATATATTATATAGTCACTTAATAAAAAAGCTGTGGTCACAACCCTATGAATATTTGTAAAACAAATATTCAGCTTTATTTTGATATGCAATAATGATAGAACGTATGTATCTACCCTACTGATATTTGCTGAATTTGCTAGACACTATAATTTATATTTGTTAAATTTTTTCCACTTTATCTAGTATTTATATTAGAAATAAGCTGTCCTTCCTAATATCCATGTTTACAATATCTTTCAAGTCCACTACTTGTGGCAAATAATTTTTGTTGCTCTTCTTCCTCATTTATTCTTATTTCTCTATTACTTTCCCATGCACAGATGAGCACTCTCTCTCTCTCTCTCTCTCTCTCTCTCTCTCTCTCTCTCTCTTTCCATTTCTTCCCAGGCACTTTCTGTGACAAAAGTGTCACATACAGATAATAACACTAAGTATAACAACTAATTTGTGTTACTACCTAAATTATTCATATCTTTAAATATATTCATGTTGCATAAATTCTCAAGATAAGACAGTCACTAGTAATGATGTAAATAATGTTCAGATAATTAACAATATTTTTTTGCTTTTATTGAAGGGATTTGACTAAGAAAATACAACATATGTTCAACGAAACATCAGAACTATGCTGAAGATCAACACAGACTATCTTAATCCTTGACTATTTACCCTGTATGCTTTCTTCAGAACACGACTCCATGATCTGTAAACGAACAGAATAGTAAGCCACTAAGATAATAATTTTTAAGCTAATCATATATTCCATGAGATAAAAATAATAAATATAAATGAAAAGTCCCTGACTTTAAGGATATCACAAAAGGCCTGATTGGAGGCCCAACCTTCCAGGTTTTTTTTATAGAGTTTAGAAAAACTGAATAACTGCTGCAATAAGTGTATGAATCTAAGAGGGGAATATGCTGAATAAAATCATAATGAACTGATCCTCCTGATCCTCCTTTTATCCAGAGTCAGGAACTTTTCAGTATCTCCCTGTATTAGAAATATAACAATAAAAGAGAGGCAGAGAGTTACCAGAATAATATGAAAGTGAGACTAACTAACAAACACCAGAAAGTGGTCTGCAAATGAATAATAGAAATGACTGAAGCTCTTTCATTTCTTTCATTGTTCAAATAGTTTGGAAAACCTTTACTGCTGGTGGTTTCTGTAGCAGGCCCAACTTAGAACTATTTGTTTTGTCAATCTATCCAGTACTCCTACATACAACACTATGTCAAAGCTGCCATTCATTCAAGAAATAGCTGTCCTCTGAAGGAGGATCTACATAAAGTTTGATCCTTTTCCATTAATTTAGGTCCACAAGTTTTCAAACTCATATGAGCAGTCATCCAAATTATCTTTGATTTCCTTTTTAAACTTCTTAAGAGAATCTAAGATCATGAAAGTGTTCTCTGGCAAATCCGACTTTATAAATAAAAGCTGGTGCTGGAGATGATGGTAAAATGCAAATCTCATCTGAACTTTTTTATGGGACGTAGCATGACACTCCTCAAGCAAATTTTATCTCATTTTTTTATGTTGTTATTTTCACTATAGCATACAAAACTTAAAGATACTACCTGTCAATAGTTCAGTATTCTTTTTATGGATTAATCACATGCAATGATTTGTTAGGATGCTGCATATTGAACATGAAAGCAATAAGCAATTAATCAACCTGTGATTGACTGTGCTGTTACATCTCCCTGAAATTTTACCCTAGAGTCTTAAAAAAGGCACATTCATCTAATATAACTCCATTCACATCAAGGAAGCTTTATAGGAGTATTAAATCAATGTTTGACCAGAGAAAGATAAAAGGCGAACCCTGGAAAGTTTTAAACATAAAATGTTGTAACTATATACTGCAAGTATTTTGTCCAGTGGTCAATAATTCTGATTATTTGCTGCAGTTGGATAATGTTGTCGAAGGCATATTATATTTGCATGAAGTCAGAATGGCCATAGCTAGAAGCCTTTGATCATAAATCTGCTTGATCAGAAGTGACCTGCTGCTAAAGAATAACAATGATTCCTCTCCCTCTCTCTCTTGAGGTTACCTATAAAAACTGTTATTTATATTTATTAATTTAGAGTTTCCAATATAGATACAAGAGGTAAAACATTTTTGTAGTTAAATGTTCAATTTGAATTATTACCATTTAGTGGATAGATAAAAAATATGAGCAGAAAGGGACTTTCAGCAGGAGGCAATTCTGAAGAAGAAGAATTAGGTGAAGTAGTTAACACAAATCTAGAAGAGAATAAGACATTTTGGGGTGACAAGAAGAAACTGATATACTGAATGGAACAAAGAGGGATATATATCTTTGGGGTCATATGAATCATCATCATCAATTCATGTCCAAATTCTATGTAGGCATGGGTTGGATAGTTTGAAAGGATCTACTGGGTTGAAGAACAACATCATGCTCCAGTGTCTGTTTGGCATGGCTTCAATGGCTAGATGCCTTTCCTAATGCTAACCACTTTACAGTGTATACTGGGTACTTTTCTAATGCCAAGGGCACTAGTGAGGTAACCTTGCAGTTTGCGTAACAACAACTCCATAGGAGTGGTGGTGGGGGGGGAGTTTTATGCTTGGAGATTAGGGGTTAAAGTATGAGAGAATGGGACAGAGCAGATCCTTGTTGTAGAGAAGCTACATGATTACTCACATTTAGAAAAGAGAATGAATTAGAAGTAGCCGCAAAAAAAGATAAACAGTGATGACAAGGTGTGCTAGTGACACCTCAAGGTAGAAGGTGAGTAGAAGTGAGTGGCAACAGAGAAACTAGGAATGCAAGTGAGTATATAAAAAAAAATACATGAAAACATTTGTGAAGTATACAGATCGGAAAGTAGATAGAAATGTGAAAGATTAAGCTAATAGTCTAATCAATACATAACCCATTTCATAAAGCCAGACATGCAACTTAATATGGGCATTGTTAAAAACAAATATCAGTTAGCCAATCTGATGAATTAAAGTAACTTCAAGAAACATGTGAGAGAGAGAGAGAAATGAATAAAGTGGAGTATAATAAATAAGACTTATTTTGTGTGTATATATATATATATATATATATATACACACACACACACACACACACACACACACACACACACACACACACACACACACACACACACACACACAGACAGACAGATATGTGTGTGCATGTGTGAGTGAGTTATATTTTTTATTCTATAATTCTTTTATCAATGTCAATCATTAAATAATGGTCATGCCAGGGCATTGCCTTATCGATCATATCGGCCCTAGAATTTATTTCCCTGTGGTACTTTGATACTTATTTATCAATTTCTTTTTATCAAATTGTTAAGTTATAGGACATAAAGGGACACTGACATCAACTACACCTATTTTTAGAACATAAATATAAACTCACAAACAAACACAATACACCAATATATATAATATATATGTATGTATTAATATTTAGCATAAGCTAGTGACACAAGGGCCAGGAGTTTCATGCATTGGCACGAAACTCTCAGCCCTTGAGTCACTCTGTTGCTTCTTTGCTTCTGCTAAATATTAATAAAAATATGCATATATTCATATTTTGAGTTCTATGTTTCCTGTTTGCATCACCATACCTATATATATACTTGCAGACTTGACAACAGGCTTCTGCACACCTCTCTACCATATTTCACTGACATAGTAATGGTAAATCGAAACCTATAGCAGCAGAACGCACTGGCCCAAGACGCCATGCAATGGGATCAAACCCCAAGCCACATGGTTGCCATGGCTGCCAAGCAAACTCCTTAACAAGTGTATATATATATATATATATATAGATACATACACACACACATGATTTCTCTCCTTCTCCAGTCCTTATTGCTATTAATTTTATTGAATTAAATGAAATTGCCTTATATTATTTAATTCAATAAAATCCTCATTTAAAAATTGGAAAAGCACACCCAATAAAATGTAATCTATGTGATTCAATTATTACTAGTTCTTAGCAAGGACTACATCTATTTTAAAGGAACTTATGCATCTGATCAATACAACATTCAATTAACTAGTAAAAAATTCATATATAGAGATGAAGGGAAACCCAACACATACAGAGGGGACAAGGAAGGTATATTATGTTAAAAACATATACAAGTATATACATCAAGACAACAGAATATAGATGAATGGTAAGATACAATGAATAACTTGGGCACGAGCAGTGAGAAAAAAAAAGCAACAGTTGATGACTGCTGAAAAATAAGGCTTTAAAGCTGCAGGCGATAGATTTTGAGCAATAGCAACTGCAACTAAACCAGATGACCGCTGAGCAAGACTGAAGTTATATATGTACAAGAGGTGAAACGCTAAATCAATAGCTTGCAGCTCATAGATTGCTGGTTGGTTTAACATTCAGAGCAAGGGTAGCAGCAGCTATGGGGGGGGGGGGGAGCAAAGGCAGTAGCAGCCATAGTGACAATAAGCAGTAGTACAGTCACCTATACTGACTGTTCCCCTACCACTACTGCTGCTGTCATTACAGATGCTACTGCTACAGTATCCATGGCTATCCTCTGGTGACAAAACTAATAACCTTCTTGGGGGATGGGTCAATGATAGAGGTCAAACAATGAAGTCAGTGGAGAAAGGAGAGGGGAGTTTTGTCTACGGTCTAATACATATGCATGCATATAAACAAGTCTACATGCAAACAAACAAACACTTACATAAATACATTAAAAACAAAAGATGAAAATGTAACACAAAGACATGAGATAATAAACTCTCTAGAAAAGAAAAGCGAGACCAAGAAAATACCATAATAGAATCAACAGGTAAAAATAAGTATCTCTTAGAAAAATTTCAATTCTAAACAGAAAGAAAACTTCAGTGTTTGTCGTTAAAAAATCAAAATAACATTCTGGTTTCTAGTAGAGTTCTCTTGCCAGTTCTGAAAAAGTTCAGAATCCAATGAGTTTTACAAGGTCAAGACACTGAATAAATATTTATTGGATGTAGAAGTAAAGTAAAACTATCCTAAAGGTTAATAGATCATATTCTTAATCGACTACAGTAACAACTTGAAGTTGATACTCCACAATAATTATAGTAGTCAAAACACTCTTTCCTACTTTGATAAAAGAAAAGTGTTTTAAGATATGAAAATACTTTAAGACAGTGGCTCTCAACTGGGGTTCATATGACCCTTGGGGATCCATGTAAGAATCTGTTGTTAAAAATTATGTGCAACTAATTGGTTATACTTCTACAATATACAAAATATTTCAATAATGTTTTATACAATTCCTACTAACATTTAATATTAAAAATAAACAGGATTTTTTTGAACATTGAAAATAGGAATCAAAGGAGTCCAGAGGCAAAAAATGGTTGAAAAATACTGCTCTAAGACATGAAAATAAACAGATACCATAAGGATAAAAAAAAACACTGGAATTAAAAAATAATATAATTTTATTTTCCTATCATTTTTATTCAACTTCAGTACTTTTCTATAGTTGAGTGTTTTTAAGCAAATTAACTTCATGTGCTTAACCCTTTTGTTACCATATTTCTGTTGAGATGCTCTCTGTTTCTTTCAATTACTTTAAATATAACAAAGAATTTAGTAAAATAACTTAGTTATCATTCAGCTAGTGTTTAGAAC
The DNA here is from genome assembly GCF_001194135.2 of Octopus bimaculoides. NCBI lineage: Eukaryota > Metazoa > Mollusca > Cephalopoda > Octopoda > Octopodidae > Octopus > Octopus bimaculoides. Next base: position 54,740,780 of record NC_068981.1, on the reverse strand, counting down.
ACAAATCGTGACTAAGGTTTGATGGAAGATTTTAATTCAAAACTTATGAAAACAAGACATTTGTACTCAGAGCCAGAGCCAGTTTCAGTCGGGTTGGTAACGAAAGAGTTAAATAATTCTCTAGAAACACAAAAGTATCTTATAGTTATAATTCTATCTATTTATTATTCAAAAAAATAAATAAAAGTTATTTGAGTTACAAATTAGTCACTAGCCTAGTTTGACCAGAAAGACTTTATTTCAGTATTAGGAAAGGAGATTTCTATTGCTTACTTCAATTTGACAAATGCTAATGAAAATTCAAAGCTTTCGAGCAGTTTCGGATCAAAACAGTAATCAACAAAACTGAGAAAGTCTTGTGATGTCTAGGTTTAATTACATCCTCAAATAAATTCATATAAAAATTGCATGCTCTTCACACAACTGTGATACCAATTAGTTTTTTTTTTCCTACTTTTTCAACAAAACTTATTTGTGAAAAAAAATCTACACAGTTGCTTTGATAATTTAATTCAAATTAGTATGGATGTTCATAATATCAGCAATAATTGTAAATAATTACTTGAAATAACCAAATAAAAGAATTTTCTTTTTACTTGTTTAAATCTCTTTTTTTTTTTATGTTCTAACAAAAATATTTTGGAGTAAGGATAAAAGGATAACCATCTTTATCTTAATTGTTTTGTTATAAAATAAACTTTGTTAGTATGTAGCAATATTTTTACAATGTAGTCCTTAGCATACTTTTCAAATGAATATAAGATACCAATAATTAAAACTCATTACATCATTAGAACATAACAAAATTTAATCTTAAAATAAATACCAATAAGAAGCTTATGGCCAAGATGTTAAGAAGTTTGCTTCATATCCACATGGTTGCAGGTTCAATCCCACTGTTATAGCATATTGGACAAGTGCCTTCTACTAGAACCTTAATTTGACTAATATCTTGTGTGTGGAAAGGCAGGGAGCTGGCAGAAACATTAGCATGCCAGGTGAGATTCTCAGCAGTATTTTATCTGTCTTTACGTTCTGAGTTCAAATTCTGCCGAGGTTAACTTTACCTTTCATCCTTTCGGGGTCAATAAATTAAGTACCAGTTGTGCAATGGGGTTGATTTAATCGACTGGTCCCCTCCCCAAAAATTTTGG
>NC_068981.1:54737625-54739616 GCF_001194135.2 Octopus bimaculoides | reverse complement strand
TATATATATATATATATATATATATATATATATATATATATATATATATCAGTGAAGGATATTTACCTCAGCAAGAAAACCAAGAAACCAATACTTCATAAATGAAATTTATGTCTTCAACTATTTGTTCTGCACAGAATTAAAGACACTCCCTTGTCATTCTCACTGTAAAAAAAAATGCAGTGTACTCATAATTGGCAAAGTGAAATCTGTAACTAATAAAAGTATTGTTCAATAATTACAATACAAAATAAATACATAAACTCTATGGACAACACACTAAAATAAGAGAACAAGATCATTTTATGTACTCAAACCAAATGTTTTAGTAATGAATTGGGTATAAGTATTATAAGATGGTCAGCTGTTCTTAAAATTATATACAACTAAAGAAATTCCGTGTAATTGACCAGAATGTGGTATGAACTTAAGCTTCAATTTAGGGGAAGAATTTTTTGGTTTTGTCAATTATATTAAGATTCTTTCAAAGTTGGATAATTAAAAGATACTGAAAGCAAAAACCAATATAGAAATGAATGAATTTGAATAACAACAGTTTTACATAGTTTGTTTCCAGGTTTTCTTTAGTTTGCATAAATTTGTAGAATAATCTGTGAAATTTTTGTCAATTCTGTAACTTCTGCAACTTTAAATTGAGTATATTATTCCTAAGTATTCTACAATTTAAAAATGTTTCAGTCAATATTTTATCAAAATCAATGCCTATATGATTATAAGTCTATAGAAATAAATTAATTGAAATTGCTTTTATGATATTGAAAATTTTATTTGAATAAAGTCATATCTAATTCTAATTACACTCAAATTTCCACATTCCAATCACATAATGAAAAAAAAGACTTCATATATAATAGCTAAGGGATGTTCATATATAATAGCTAAGAGATGTTTATATATAATAGCTAAGAAATGTTACTAGGGAAAGAAATATTTCAACTATCTTGAGTTCACATGTAACCTTTAATATAATGCAATAAATATATATATATATTTTAATGGGGGAGGCCAAGCATTTTGGAATTTGCAAAATGGTGGCACTGCCAGAAACTTTGCACTCCCTGGCCAGTTTTTCACAGAGACCCCTATGGTTTCTGTTAAATAGCTGACCAGTGCCGCACTTCTACACATTTTACGGAAACCACAGGTCTCTCATAAATATGGTACGATTTGACCTCGAAAATGTTTCTGGCTGTGCTGCCATCTTGCAAATTTCCAAAACGCTCAGCCTCCCCCATTAAAATGTACACTGCTCTACATCTTAGAGAGTGCTTCTTCTCTGAATTTATGTTTTCTACAAATGATATATATATATATACATACACACACACACATACATACATATACATACAGGGATGTGCTGATGAGACATATGAAGAACTCTGGCATCTCCCTAGACACCCGAGAAGAGAAGGCCCTGTGGCACAATGAATGACACCAATTACTGAAGCTCATAAATCCAAGACTATGAAAGAGAACATGAGAGTCATCACTTCTCCATTGCATTGAGTAGCTTCACCTGCATCAGATGCTATCACTGCTACAGATCAAGAGCAGGCCTTGTAGCCCACATGCGAGCCTGCCAGAGATGATTACTGAATAAGAACAGTCAACGCCAACCTACAACAGCCAAAGAAGATATAAATACACACACACACACACACACACACACACACACACACACACACACATATAAGTTCCTCTATGGGTATCAGTTTAGCTTTTTTAATCATACAGCAGGAATTATCCTTTTACTGGATATACATGTGGAAATTTGTTAATATCCACAGAATTTATATGAAAAAATTATAATACAACATGAAATGAACAGGCTTTAATCCAAATTGCTACAATTGGTTCTGTGTATTAGTATCAGTTGGTAATTGCTCAGTGCTTCACATATTATACACATCATTGCTTTAATATGATCCACTGCAGTGCTCTCAAACCCATTCACCTGAAGACATGCAGGT
>NC_068981.1:54733104-54737291 GCF_001194135.2 Octopus bimaculoides | reverse complement strand
ATATATATATATATAATTTTTTAATACAAGCAGATGGAATGAATGAATATATGTATATATATATGTGGTGTGTGTGTGTGTGTGTGTGTGTGTGGCTAAAAGAATATCATTACTAGAGTATAAAACAATAACTAATTAAGGCAAATTTAAAACAAAACTAACATTAGTATCAAAATGTGCTGCAGCATGTCCATGAAAACAAAATCAAAGAAGAAATACTGATGTAAGTAGCATCATGATTGTAAAGAAACAACATGAGCCAGTTATATTTGATACTAGTCCACATTTCACTACAACCCAAAACATGCATTTTTCATGAAACATTTAGTTTTTAGTACAAAGACTATATGTCTCTTATGTATTGAGAGTGAAAACGTAGTTATAGGTCAATATTTGACCTTTTAGACTGATCTTTTGGTTCAATCTCTTGAAGTGAGAAACCAATCAAATGTGCAGAATATACAAAGAAAAACATTTCTGGTTTTCTATGAATTGCACATGGGGCAATGAAAGCAAAGTATGACCAAAAAAGAAATAGAATTAAAGTGAAAGAAAAAATTTTTAAAAAAACATTAAAAACTTTGCACATTACAGCAGTTGGATTGATCACTTTATTTTATTTTGCAATTAATTTTCTTAACAATGACCGACTGTTCAGATATAAATAAATATAGGTTAACGTTTTAATTATTCCCAACCAAATCTGACATTTACTTCAAACTATGAAAAGTCAACAGAATAGAATCAAAACAAAAAAGAAAAAAATTGCATATGATAAAAATTAGTCAATGCAATAGGTTAAATTTATGCAAAGGTTCAAATGAAATAGTAGTAGTAGTAGTAGTAGTAGTAGTAGTAGTAGTAGTAGTAGTAGTAGTAGTAGTAGTAGTAGTAGTAGTTGTAGTAGTAGTAATTGTTGTTGTTGTTGTTCTAATAAAGGAAGCTGAGTTAGCATAGAGGTAAAAGCACAGGAATTGACATTTGCTTACAAGAAATTAAAAGCCAGCTGCATTAAATCGCCTTGGTAGACTGAGCTTTGTATCAGTTGAGTGTCAAAATCATGTTCCAGAGTACTATTATAACTATAATAAAGTACATTCAAACAGACTAGAGAAATTAGATGACTGGGAATACCTAACTGATCATAGACTAAATAAAATGATCATTTGACTTACGGTTTCAAGCTTAAACAACCCACTCAGAAGCGCCTTGCAGAGTAAGTTGACTTGAAAATGGTTGCTGCAGTCAAGTTAAAAACATACATCATATATCACTGATTCTTACTTTCCTCTCAACCCTTGCTATTACCCGGTACTCCCTCCTCTCTTCTTTGCTCTAATCACTCTGATACTATCATCATACTCTTACTCCCTTCATCCATCCATTCATGCTTTTCTTCTGTTACTGCTCGCTTACCTATTCACTACTTTGGTTATATTGCCTTGGACAAATGTATACATCTTGCAGGTGCCAATACAAAATGGTTCACTCTGTCGAATGATTGGCAAGCAAGCAGAGAAAATAAACCCCTTGGGCTTATCTTGTCCTCTCTAATGCTGGTACAATGATAAAATGCACACAGTACACTTTGTAAAGTGGTTGGAAATAGGAAGGAGATCCAACTATAGAACCAAACCAAAATGAAATGTACAAGTGCCAGTCTATAAGAGCAGAACTCACTCAGACGGTATTGACTTGTCCAACCCATGCAAGCATGGAATGTGAACATGATAATCAAGGAGAAGATGATGATGACGACGATGAGGAAGAATAAGGTAACAATAAATGGGTGGATATAAATGCATGCATGTAAGTAAGTATACAGACAAGAAAAAGTGAGGGAATAAGACTGAGACAGACAGATACAGGCCTTTGTAAACATTGCATTTGAAGATTAATTTAAAGATCTCAAGAACAAAAACACAAACACAGGAGTACACAAATAATTAATTAAACATTATATGAGAAAGGAATAAATTTCATTTTATATTTTGAACAATAGCTCTTCATCACGAAACATAAAGCAGCAAGTAAATTAGAGTTGGAGAACCTCAAATAATGTATTGATTGTAACCAACAGATGTAACGGTTAAACAAGACTGTTAAAGAAAGGGAGAAGCTAATGTGTATGAGAATATGTGCTTGCTTTTGTATGTGTTAGTGAGTGTGCACATGTTCTTTTGAGAGTCCATTCTGTATATGTAATATGCTTATATATATATATATATATATATATATATATATATATATATATATGTATGTATGTATATATATATATTAAAGGAAAAAGCTTCTAGTTGGGAATTAATGAGAAAATGGTTCAAATTTCAGCAGAGTTGGTAAATCTGAGGAAATCACAGATATTCTTCACTCAAGCCTTTACCAAACAGCTAAGTTTCCTTACTATGTGTGAATTCATAGTACCTCTTTGGATATCTAAAGGGATTGTCTACAGAAGAAGTCAATAATATGAAGTTATGCAAATCTAGAATTTTGTTTATCTCTAATGTTTGTAAACCACTCACTAACTACATTACTATTATTCCACTATTGTAAATTATTCACTTTCCTACTTTTAATTATTAACCCTTTAGTATTTAAACTGGCCATATTTGGCCAAAATAATCTACCTTTTTTATGTCCAAACTGGTTAGATTCAGCTTCTCACACCTACCCTTCTATGTCATTCTAAAAATAAACAATCATATTGAAATCTCAATGGTACAAGATAAAGCATGATTAATTCAAAACATTGTGAATAAATAAGCATTACATTTGACAGAATAATTGGAATACTAAAGAGTTAATCTTCCCTGTAATTTCTTTACTATGAGAGAAATAATCAGACCATATATCAGTAGAACAAGAAGGCTCAGATATTAACAATATAGGAAGCTGCCATACTGTAAAACATAAAACCCTCAGAGAATTACTCAAATACTAATTTTGGAGAATGCAATCACTTCCACAAATGTTTATTGAAGTTCTGGTATCCTACAACTCCACCTGGTTAATTAAGGAGCACCTGTCAGGTTCTAATATATGTCAACAAAACCCACCAGGTAAACTAATAGATCAAACAGACATATTTGAAGACTTCTTCCTTACATAATTTCTATTTTTGCTTCCAGTCTCAAACTTCAATATTTTACATAGCGTCACAACTTCATCTCTTCACATATTTGAGAACTCTTTCAAAGCTTCTCTGAAGTATTTACTTATGACATTATCTACTTTCTAGTATATTGTTTCATATATAAACTACAACTTTACATATATTATATGAGAACAAGTTGTGCTAATATTATCGACATTTTAGTATGCTTATTCATGAACAACAAGATTGGCAGCAAGAACAGCAATTGTTTGTTGAAAATCAACAAATTCTGTAAGACTTATGCAAGCATGGAAAAATGGATGTTAAAACAATGACAATGATGGTATACATATATTGAGTTGCACATACTATACATTTCTTTAATGTATAAGGCTCAATACTTTTCACTGAGTGACATGTAATATACAGCCTCTACTCAGACACTGATTTCAACACACTCTCAAGTGACCAGTTATGTAGCAAGACCATCTCAGCTAAAACTTTTGTGAGGAGAGTTTGTTCCCAATGACCTAGGTGCATCTAGAGGGACATAATTAAAAAAAGTAATTAAAGTCCCCAAAGCAGAACAAGCAAATGAAGACCTATGATCTCAACTGCTGAAATGGGGGAAAAGGGCAATGCCTTGTTAATGGCAATCCATTGCAGTTTCATCACCTGAATCTGCAAGTCACATTTCATGTGCCTCAGAGATGCCTTTGAGACCACAGTGCATGGATCAATTCCTGGTGAATCAGGATCTACTCTAACCAAAACTGTGCCACTGATATTTGTTCACATATTTTTCCTTGTGACTGTGCGTCAAGAAGCTTGCTTTCCAACCACATGGTTCTTAGTTCAGTCCCATAAATAGGAGTGGCTATGTGGTAAGTAGCTTGCTTACCAACCACATGGTCCTGGGTTCAGTCCCACTGCGTGGCATCTTGGGCAAGTGTCTCTACTATAGCCTCGGGCCGACCAAAGCCTTGTGAGTGGATTTGGTAGACGGAAACTGAAAGAAGCCCGTCGTATATATGTATATATATATATGTGTGTGTGTGTGTGTGTTTGTGTTTGTTCCCCCACCAACATC
>NC_068981.1:54729339-54732771 GCF_001194135.2 Octopus bimaculoides | reverse complement strand
ATATATATATATATATATAAGAAACAAACTAAGGAAAGGAATTCCTTCAAAAGGGTGTGTACAACATTATAATATAATATAAAATATTATAATATAAATAAATCATTGAATTGTCAATTGAATCTCTCTATTTGATTTATTGTTTATATATATATATGCATCTTTGTGTGTGTGTGTGTGTATGTGCCTCCCACCACCATTTGACAACTGGTGCTGGTGTATTTACATACCCAAAACTTAGCGGTTTGACAAAAGAGACTGATAGAATAAGTAACAGGCTTTAAAAAAAATAAATACTGGGATCAATACATTCAACTAAAAATTCTTCAAGGCGGTGCCCCAGTATGGCTGCAATTTAATGACAGAAACAAGTAAAAGATAAAAACACATACATACATTGGATCTAGGTTAGAAACTGGTTCTTTCTCTACTGGTAAGAAATCTTGAGATAAAACTGAGTAATGACATACAAACAAACATACATACACGCATGCATGTATGTATTCATGTGCATACACACACACACACACGTGCGCACGCATATATTATATATAAAAAGCGTATGCTCAAGGCATTTCAGAGTAGGATCAAACTTAATATCCACTTCTTAACCCCCATGGCCAAGACTGCACCTATATAAATGAATAAACTCAGGAGGAGGAGGAGGAGGGTTTATGCAAGTCTGCAACTGTTTATTATCAGTTGTTGTTGTCCACAACCCCTAGAATAATCTTGCACAAAACTCATACACACTCTCTCCCTTTCTCTCTTTTTCCTCCCTCCCTCCCTCCTCTCTCTTTCATTCACTTCCATCTCATATATTAAGGGAATATAAATGGAAAGAGCTTACTCATACTACACAAGTGGTAGTGGGGAGGTGAAGAGGAAAGTTCATGACCTTGTAACAGATGAGGTACTCAGAGCCATAACCCCTTCCCCATAAGACTGTAAGATTAGAACACAAAACTATATAGTAAATTAATAATCAAAAGCCTAATTTATTTGTACCCTTTCTTTAATCACAGATCAATCCTAGTCTAACAGACCTATGAAGAAAAAGACGTTCCATCCATGACTATCACATATTTTTAGGTTATCTAGGGCTACATTATCTAATGTGTCTTTTCTTTTTTTGTTTAGCTGCTATTTCTAGCAGGTCGTGCCATCACAGAGAATTTCCTTCAATTGCTTTGTTTAGAGGGAAGGGTGATGAGATTGTTGCTTGGCGGTATGTAATATGCTCATAAATATTTTTCTACAAAAAAAATATGACAGCATTGTCACAAAGAATATATATAAATAACCAGATTCACACACCTCCTGCCAATAAAATTTTACATATTTTTTTAAAGATTACAAACACATTAAAAGAAAAGTATAACAAGAACAAAACAAAAGCAATTTAAAAAAAATGATTGTGCATAAATTGTATCGCATTGCTAGCACTATTACAACAAGAGTATGTATGTATTAGATACTATAAAAGGTTAGGTAATCTACTTGAATGTTATAAAGGCATAGTCCTTGCATTGTAGCAATTCAGTTTCAATATGTGCATACAATGTGATGTTTTTACAAAATGCCCAAATACATATGCAATAAACAGAAGCATGTGCTAAATTCACCACCACTCACTTGATAAATTTATATTATAGACAGTCAGGCAATGAGAGGGGGGGAAAGAGAGAGAGACAGAAAGAAAGAAGGTGTGACAGACAGACAGTCAAGCTGGGAATGAACCTGGAACAAACAAATGGTTGTGAAGTAAACTAAACTAAAAAAAAGTTTTGCATGCAGATACTAAATGCACACACACACATTTATGGGTGTCATTGTGTTTAATGCACATATAATGTATGCCTGCATATATAAATAGATAGATATAGCTGTGTATACACACACACACACACACACATATATATTATCGCCATGGCTGGGTGGTAAAAAGCATGCTTCCCAACCACATGGTTCTGGATTCAGTCCCACTGCGTAGCACCTTGGGCAAGTGTCTTCTACTATAGCCTCGAGCCAACCAAAGTGAGTGGATTTGGTAGACAGAAACTGAAAGAAGCCTGTCGTATACATATATATATATCTATATACATGTGTGTGTGTGTGTGTCTGTGCTTGTCATGTCACTCATCACTGCTTAAGAACTGGTGTTGGTGTGTTTACATCCCTGTAACTTAGCGGTTTGGCAAAAGATTTCGATAGAGTAAGTACCAGGCATAAAAAATAAATCATAGAGTTGATTTGTTCAACTAAAAGATGGTGCTCCAGTATCGCCACACTCAAATGACTGAAACAAGTAAAAATATATATATATGCACATGCATATACATCTATACACACACACATACAATCTGCATATGTGCATATACATCATCATCATTGTTTAACGTCCGCCTTCCATGCCAGCATGGTTGGGATAGTTTCACAAGAGCCAGCCAGGCAGAAGCCTGCACCAGACTTCTGTAACTACTTTGTCAGGATTTTTACAGCTTAGTGCCCTTCCTAACACAAACCACTCAGCAGAGTGGACTTAATGCTTTTAATGTGACACAGGCAAGGTCAATTTGGCAAGATTTTTACAGCTGGATGTTCTTCTGAACACCAACCACTTGACAGTGTGGACTGGATGCTTTTAAGTGGCATCTGCACTGACAGGGTCAACAAGTACTTGCAAGACAAAATTAAAAAAAAATTTCAAGAGGGGAAGGGGCATTAGAGAAGGTGATCCTGTGTTGGCTGATGAAAGGTTATAGTGAGACTGAGAGACAGAAACAGGTGTTTTACTGTAGAGGAAGTACAAGGTTACCCAGACGGAGGGAAAAAGAGAGAGAGAGATCAGGAATGAAGACAAAAACCGGTGCGCTACCACAAAGGAAATACTTGGTTACCCGCCCTGGGAGAAGTGCAAGAGAAGGTGAGAGAGAGAGAGTGGGAGACAGAAGGATAGAGATAGTGACAAAATGCTGGGCATACTCACAAGAGATGGGGATCAGAATATAAATGGGAGGGGAATGGAAGAGAGAGATATCGATGGTAGCAAGTGCCAGGGCATACCTTTGAGGTTCGAATGCCATGATATAAGTGGCAGGATATTGCAAAGGAAGTGTGATTAAAGAGTGCAGAGGTGGGGAGTGTGAGTCGGGGGGGGGGACTACCAGATAGCAGTGATACAGTGGCACAGGGCCAAGAGAGCAGTATTGGGGGAGTGGGAAGTAAGCATAGTGCATGAAGCGGAAATGTGAGGAAGAGAAGAGATGTGGAGACGTAGTTTGGTTTGTTGTGGTATAGTGTGTGAGAAGTTTTCTCAAGGGTGGGTGGGACACACAGCACTTCTAGAATTCAGTTTCGCTGATGTGGGCAGGTCTTCCCAAGAACTTCATATTGCTAGACATCTCAGTCCATTGTCATTTCCTTCGTGAA
>NC_068981.1:54726566-54728338 GCF_001194135.2 Octopus bimaculoides | reverse complement strand
CCCCCCCAACATTCTCATCCCTACCACATCCCCACCCAACCATTCCAGCCCTCCCTTACGCATCTGCACCCCCTCTTCCAGACCCCACTCACCCCCACCACTCTGCTCCAAAGCACTGTTGTCACTATACCACCCAACGTCCCCCTGTCTGCTGCTGAGCACTCCTCAGTAGGGGGCTCCACTTCAAGCCTTTCATGCCCTACTGTGACAAATTTGAGACCCGCATCAATGTCAGCCTGTTCCTGCGCCGCATCAAACTATGCGCATTTTACTACACATCTACACAGCGTTATGTCCAATCGGGATTGCTTTTTGGAGCTGGTGCGCCACTCATCCAACTGGACACTGCCTCCAGGCCAATTTAATAGCCTAGACTTGTTCGTGCACGACTGCAATGCGTTGGTCAACTGATTCAATTTCAAAAAGAGAACCCTCCGAGCCACCTCACCCGTGCTGAATCGATCGCCCTTCCTGACCTCCGTCACTGAGACTCATCATCAAACAGGCAGACAAAAGTGGAGCAGTGGTAGCGTGGCATGCAGACCTATACAGAGAGGAAGCGCTCAGCCAACTTCAAAGTCCCCTCTTCTATTGCCTCCAACCCCACATCCTCCTACTAAGAGTGAGTGTCTTCCACCATCCATGACCTCATCTCCTCTTCTGCTCTCCCGCCACCACCACAAGTCTCATCATCCGAACACTCCATACCTCCACCATCTATTTCCTTCCCAAAATACATAAACCCAACAACCCTGGCCACCCTATTGTTTCTGCCTGTAATTGCCCCACTGAACTCATTTCCAATTACCTTGACCGCATCCTGTCCCCTTTAGTTGCTGCCCTCCCATCCCACATACATGACACTAATCACGCCCTTCGCCTCTTCAATTCCTTTTCCTTCCCTCCCCTATACACAATGATTCTCCACAACGATGGTCTCTTAGACCTCCAATACTTCCTCGACCGTCGCCCTGATACCACACCCAACACATCCACTCTTCTTCGCCTGGCAGAGCTTGTCCTCACCCTCAAATGCTTTACGTTCACCGGGGAAACCTACCAACAGGTGTCTGGGATCATGATGGGAATGAGAATGGGCCCAATTTTGCGAACCAAGCATTCTCTCAATTCTCAGAGCCGACCCCAGAGCTATACGGTCGCTACATAGACGACTGTGTAGGTGCCACCTCCCTCTCCCGTGAACAACTCTGCCACTTCATCTCTTTCCTCTTTAACTTCCACCCTTCTCTCCAATTCACTTCTACTATCTCTAACACCTTGGTTAACTTCCTTGATATCTCTCTACCATTGAGCACCCCTCCCACTCTCTCACCACCTCTGCCTTCTTCAAACCCACCTCTACTTCAACTTCTCCTCCCATCCCTTCCACACCAAACAGGCCATCCCCTACTCCCAGTTCCTCCACATCCGACACTTGTGCAGCCAGGACTAGGATTTTGAGACCCAGTTCCAGTACGTTGCCTGCCTGTTCATGCATTGAGGATACCCTTCAACCCTTGTCCAAACCGCCCTTGCCCACGCTCATCGAATTGATCACACCACCACCCTCTCTTCTTACCCAAGCCAACCTCCTAACCACACCCCCTTTCCCCTCCTTTTCCACCCCTCTGTCAGAGGATCCTACAGGCCTTCCGTCGTCTCCAGCTCGATCCCACCGCCCGCCCCATATTTTCCCCAACCCACCCTTGTCCTCCTTTTAATGTGCCCAGAACCTATGCGATCTGGTCCGTAGCACGTTCCCGTCTTCCTCC
>NC_068981.1:54717241-54721175 GCF_001194135.2 Octopus bimaculoides | reverse complement strand
ATTTACCAACAAAACGATAAGACCAACACTTTAAATGAGCTTAACTGTCTGAAGATAATCTGATAATATAAATAATATTCAAAAATATCTTGTAGCACTAACTCTGTTACATAAAATTATTTTCATTCTTAACTTTCAAACATTTATCTCAAAATTACAGAAGCCTGGAAATCTCATACACTCATAAAGCAATAATCAAAATTTCAAAGATTAAAACACAGCTTCCAGATATAAAGTTTCATTGACTCACAAACCACACATATAATTCACCGCTGGTGTGTAAACTTTTAACGTTAATGCAACTTAGCCTCGTCAAAATCTTTCCTAAAAGTTGAGTTTGCATTGCAATGGAAACCACTCTGTGTACAACTACTTCTCTGTCCACATTGGTAGCAAAGACATTCAAGACCTTTTTTCTCTATTCCTCTCTACTTATCTGCTGTTGTTTGATTATCTTTCATTCTGCAAATGGTGATGACAACAACCTCACTTACACATTTCTGAAACCACCTTCTTTAGATATTTTCTATACACAACTCTATTTGGATCTGATGGCACATAGTTGAAAATATTTGCCAATTTTAAGCTGCCTGCATCATATCACTTTATGTTCTAAGAATATTTTGAACTGTTTGTACAACATTTCTGACTGACCTACTATCTATCCAGACATTATAGATTTGTTTTGTTCCTCCAGATTAACTTAACCACCAACATGTTTCTCTAAGGTTATGTAACCATTATCTAATGAAGGCAATCCATATCAATTTACCACACTACAACCTCTATTCCTAGAATTCCTTGGTTCTTTCAAATCAGCAATACAATGTTGATTACTCTCTGCAGCAAATATACTTCAGCTCTAACTTTGAAGAAGAAAGCTAAGCATGTCACTAAAACCATCATCAAATGTATAAAATGTATATTCCTTTAGATTTCTTATTAAAAAAAAAATCCTTTATCCCAACAAAATAAGGTATTTTGTACATAGTAGTACATGCCAGATAAGTGCCAAAAAAGTAAAAGATGCTTTTCTGCATCACACAGCCCAGAAACATCTGACACCTGGCTAAAATCATGGAACCTCCTTTCCTACCACACCAGAATAGCTCTAAAAGCAGTAATAATGTGGATAAAGATACCATACACATTGCCTTGGTCTGGAAACATGAAGTGTTATGAATTCCTCTTAATAAAAACAAGATCTTTCTCAAACTAAAACTGCTAAACGTTTCTAGAACAGCATATTCTTATACAAAGCAGAATTTAAAAACTATTCTAATATGCATTTAACTTTAAAACAACTTATTATGTTGAAATTTTGTATCTAATTGTTTCTAATTTCAAAAATCATGACAAAGGGATTCATGTAAGAAACAAACACTAAGACTCAAGGAGCCAAGTAACTGTCTCCTTCAGTATATTAAACAATAGCTAACTATTATTAATAACAAAAACAGACGTCATTTATTTTGCTTTGAAAGGGCATAGGGAGAGGAAATGCCTATATTTTGAACAAAGCCATTCATTAGAAATATTTTCTATCCTTATAATAATCAAACACATCTCATTTCTCTTTTTTGTGCATGTAGGCTACTAACTACTATTTTTCATCAATTCTAATGATTGTATTATATGCACCATAATAAATGCAATTAGTGAAGTTTCTAATTAAAAGGAAACATCTTTCACAAACCTAACAGATGATGCTATTTAAAATGAGGATAAGATGAAATGACAGAAACATATGAAAAGAGGTCATTTCAAAATTAATATGTATGGACATTGAAAAATGACCATGAAAGTGGTAAAAATGATACCTATGATATGTTATTGCTATAACTAAATTTGCTACTAAAAGTCAAGGTTTATAATCCAGAATAAATGCCAACTTGATTCCAAACAGCTATTTAATATTTACAGATCTCAATCCAGATTACAGATGAAGTGTTACACAAATATGGTGCATCTTATGCTTTTCAAAAAAAAAGAAAAAACTACAATACTAAGTAGATGTCCAGAATATTCCTATTATTAGCACAACTAATGCTGTAAGTGTTTTATATAGGAATATTGTTGCTAATTCTCAAATACAGCATTCTTTTACTAGCTTCCTTTTATTATCATCATTTTCATAGCAAACTGAGTTTGCAGGATAGTTTGAATTCTTAGCCAATGATAAGTAATTTAATTTAGTATCGTTTTAAATTAATATATTCACAAGTTTAATATATTAATATATATTTGCTGGTTTAAATCACAGTAGCTGGCACAGCGCAGGCATGTCTAGTTGTTGCCATTGAAAAGTAAAGTATGTATACATCTGTTAAATCCAATTTACAACAGCCAACCTAAAATTAAAATAAATAAATGATCCCTAATTAACCACTTTAACTACACACAAAAAATGGTTAAGAAGGCTTTTAGCATTTAACCGTTTAACATGTATACCAACCATACCTGGCCCAAAGATTCTACCAGTTTTATGTTGAAACTGGCCAAATCTGGTCTCTCACACCTATAGTACAATTTCATTCTAAAATTAAATAATCACATCAAAACCTCAAAACTACAAGATAATGCATGATTGCTTTGAATTCATCATCATCTTTGGACAACCCATGCTGGCATGGAAAGCGGATGTTAAATGATGATGATGAATTCAAAGCAATGGGAATAAATAAGGATTATATTTGACAGAATATATAATCTTAATGCCAAAAGGTTAAATATCATCTTTTCTCTTCTTTTCTTCTGTTATTTGTTTCAGTCACTGAACTGCGGTCATGCTGGAGCACTGCCCTGAAGGGTTTTAGTTAAATAAATCACAACCAGAATTTCTTTCTCTAGTACTTATTCTGTCAGTCTCTTTTGATGAACCACTAAGTTATAGGGATATAAACAAACCAACACTGATTATCAAATGGTGGGAGAGGAGACACACACACATTTGACAGACACCAATGCTGGGGCACCGCCATCTGGTGTTGCTACATAATTTTTACTTCACTAATTCTTTTCAGAACTTGACATTTGGTGCATGAGGGAGTTTGATGCCACTACTCTCATTTGTACTTCCTGCTGTGAAGTTGGTTCATCTGGGACACTTGATAGTGAGAGATCTACTTTCGTTTTGAAAACACATCCACCCCAGGGGATTTTAAGTTAAAGCCATTGCTTGTGTATCATGCACACAACTCCCGTGACTTGAAGAACATACCCAAGTATACCCTGTTATATGGATGGCTAATTCAAAAGCATGGGTTACTGTTGTTGTTTTTGAAGATTGGTTCTTCAATCATTTTATCCCAGCAGCAGAGAAGTACGGTCAGGACAAAAGAGATTCCTTTTAAGGTTTTATTTATCTTAGATAATGCTCCTGGCACCCGCAAAACATCATAAATTTTGACCCCAACGTTATCATCATATACCTCCCTATGAACACCACATCTCTCCGGCAGCCAATGGATCAGGGTATAATTACTATCTCCAAGTATTACTATATGAAGCGTATGCTGTGGCAACCCATAGCTGCAACTGATCTTGATGAGTCCATCACACTTCGTGACTTTTGGAAGAGGTATGATATCTACAAGGCTGTGCAGAACATAGCAGCGGCATGGAATGATGTACAGAGCATGGTTATGAATGGTGTATGAAAGAAGCTATTCCCGCAATTCATGAATGATATTAAGGGGTTTGATAATGTTGACATCAACAAAAAGTTGGTGACTATGAGCAAAGAACTGGAAATGAATTTGGAGGAGGAGGATTTCACAGATTTATTTGAAAAAGACAAGCAGCCCCTGATGAACAAGGATTTGATAGAGCTTCACATTTATATTTATATATATTTATACATACACATAATATTTATACATACATATATGTATAAATACACACACACATATATATATATATATATATATATATA
>NC_068981.1:54709021-54716707 GCF_001194135.2 Octopus bimaculoides | reverse complement strand
GGCACATAAAAGACACCATTTCGAGCGTGGCCGTTTTCGTGCGGGTGACACGTAAAAGCACCCACTACACTCTCTGAGTGGTTTGCGTTAGGAAGGGCATCCAGCTGTAGAAACTCTGCCGGTGTTGCCATCCGGTTTCACCAGTCCTCAGTCAAATCGTCCAACCCATGCTAGCATGGAAAGCGGACGTTAAACGACGACGATGATGATGATGATAGGGGACCAAATTAGTAGTAGGGGAGGATGCACAGAGAGTGTGATAGCTAGAATAGGATGGAGGAAATTCAGAGAGCTGTTACATTTGTTGGCCATGAAAGGTTTCTCTCCCCAGGTGAAAGGAAAATTGTATGATGCAAGTATAGATAGCAATTCTACATGGTAGTGAGACATAGGCCCTGAATACAAAGGACATGCGAAGGTTAGAAAGGAATGAAGCTAGTATGCTCCCATGGATGTGTAATGTAAATGTACATGTTCCACAGAGTGACAGTGTTCTGAGAGTGAAGTTAAAAAAGGAATTGGTTGCTATGTGTACGAGAAGACTGCACTGGTTTGGTCATGGTCATGCATATGTATGCTGACAACTCCATAAAGAAGTGACAACCTCTCATAGGAGTGGGAGACCGAGGAAGACATGGGATGAAGTACTGAAGAACAACCTCAGGAAGGTGAACCTTTCAGGTGAGATGACAGAGGGCTGTACTCTGCAACAGAAGTGTTAAGATTGATCCTACTGGTGATGTAAAGCACTCATGGCTGTGCCAGGAAAAGCACCCATGCAGTGTCATGTAAAAGTACCCATGCAGTGCCACATAAAAATGTCCACGCAGGCCATGTAAAAGCACCCATGAGGTGCCACATAAAAGTGCCCATGTGGAACCATGTAAAAGCACCCATGCAGTGCCACGTAAAAGTGCACACTCTATAAAGTTGTTAGCATTAGGAAGGGCATCCAGCCACAGAAACCAAGCCAAATCAGACTTGATTCTGATGCAGCTCCCCAGCATGGACAACAGATGTTAAATGATGACAATGGTGAAGTTAAATATATGTCTGGTGACCAATGGATTTGCATCCATAAAGCACCTAGCTTTATAGACAAATTGTCAGACTCCAGTGGCGTTGGAGTCTGACAAGCCATCTATAAATCTATGACTGGACACATATTTAAATTCATGTAAATACTTTACTGCTCTAACTTTTAGAATGTGCTTCTTTTTTTGGATAAATGATCCACTGATGATATATATCTATATAAAAACACATAGAAAGGGCTTCTTTCAGTTTCTGCCTATCACTCACAAGACTTTAGTGAGTCAAAGGCTAACGAAGAAGACACATGCCCAAGGTGCCATGCAGTAGGACTGAACCTGAAATCATATGGTTGGGAATCAAACTTCTTAACTACATAGCCATTAACATGTCAAGTCACTTAAAACATCACAAGTGTACAATACAACAATAAGAGGAGATGAACTTTCAGTAATGTATCTAGATTTAATCTCTTCAGAAAATTTGAAAATGAAAATTCTTCAATATTGCTATTCATAAAGGCAGCAAGCTGGCAGAAACATTAGCTGCCCAGGCAAAATGCTTAGCGGTATTTCATCTGTCTTTACGTTCTGAGTTCAAATTCTGCTAAGGTTGACTTCGCCTTTCATCCTTTTGGAGTCGATAAATTAAGTACCAGTTGCGTACTGGAGTTGATCTAATCGACTGCCCCCCTCCCCAAAAATTTCAGGCTTTGTGCCTAGAGAAGAAAAGAATATTGCTATTTATAGACTACTGCATACTATTTTATAAGAAAATATTAATTCAGTTAGATAATATACATATGTTAACATAATGCAGCTTCTCCACAAACAAAGGATTTGTAAAACAAAGTTGCTCTTTCAAGTTGTCAAGTCCTTCTACTAACTAGTTGAAAAGAAAAACTACTAAAAGAAAATATGAAAGTAAACACAGGTTAACTAAATATAAACTAAGGTCATTGCTATGAGGATATTAATTTTAAAAACTGCTGATAACAACATCCAAATTACAGGTTTCTGTAACATTCCAAATTAGAGTGGCCTTATACTTTTTATTAAGTTAATATTAATTCAGTCATTGAAAAGAGAAATGTGTGGTGACATATATGAATATATAATAATAGCATAACATTTCAAAGAAATTATAAAAGTTGACATATGGTAATATTATTTCATCATTTCAAGTTTTATTGAAATTAATGTATTGACATCATCTGTCAACTAGCGATAACCTTTCTTTAGATATGTGTGTATAAGTAGTCAAACAAGGAGGTCAATCTAATCAAGTAACTTCCACCTTTAAATTTATGGCCTTGAGTTTATGTTAGAAAAGATTATCTCAATCTAACCATTATTGCAACAAAGCATAACAAAATTTTATATAGTATACACATCACAGTACATTTTCCAAAATACTATTGATACATTTCATGTAATTCCAAAGTGAAAAGGCTTCTCAACTACTAATTCATAAAATTGTAATTTATTGAATATGATTTGATGTGAGAAAGCTTTCTCTGAAATAATGTAGGCTTTGTCATGAAAGCAATTTAAGATCTTGTTAGAATTATATAAAAATATATTGCCAATTTTTTGTAAAATAAGTGAAAAGCCTTGCAAGTGACTTTTCTAGGCAGAAACTGAAAGAAGCCCATCATATATACACACACACACACACACAGGATAGCTGTGTGAAAAAGAGTCACACCCTAGTGGTTGAGGGAACCTGCAGAAAACCTGGGATCAGGTGGTGAAGCACGACCTTCGAACATTAGGCCTCACCAAGGCAATAACTAGGGACTGAGACCTTTGGAAATATGCTGTGCTTGAGAAGGTGGCACATAAAAACACCATCTGAGCGTGGCCGTTGCCAGTACCGCCTGGCTGGCCTTCGTGCCGGTGGCATGTAAAAGCACCCACTACACTCTCAGAGTGGTTGGCGTTAGGAAGGGCATCCAGTTGTAGAAACTCTGCCAGATCAGATTGGAGCCTGTCTCGCCAGTCCTCAGTCACACCGTCCAACACATGCCAGCATGGAAAACGGACGTTAAACGATGATGATGATGATGATGATGATATAGTTCAAATTTACATAAAACAAAAGACAAAGACAGATGAGAGAACAACAAGTAGGTGTATTAGTTTGACACTCGAGAAAAATGGAAAAGTCTTTGGCCTTCTGATCCTACGCTTTTCAACAGAAAGGAATGAGAGGAAAAATGGAGAGAGAGAGAAAAAAATGTGTTGGGATTAATGGTTTAACATGATGAAATGACCGTGTGCGTATCTGTTCATGCATGCGTGTGGTGTTGCCTCCATGTTTTGACATTACATGTTAGTTGTAATTGAGTGTCACTGTCATGCAAGTGGTGTCCTTTATTTCCAATATTCTGTAGAAACATGTCTGGTCATAGGGAAACATTAATTTATTAGGAAATAGGTGAAAGATGGCAACGGGAAGGGCATCTGATCATACAAAATCTGCCTCGGCAAATTCCGTCCAACCCATGCAAGGATTGAAAAGTGGACATTAAAACAATGATGATGATGATGATGAATATAGCTTATGCAATAGTATATTATGTAGATTTTCTTTGTTAAAACTTTTGTCTTCAATTGATCAACTAGAAAACATACAAATTCTCAACAACAACCATTATCACTCAATTATGATGCAATCAATGTTTTCATTTGACTACATGTTCTCTGATCAAATTATTTGCCAAATAAATGGTGTGGAGGTGCGAGGCAGGTAGAATGAAAATGTACATCAGTATCGAGAAAATAGATAGAAAGGCAAAATGGCAGCACCTTTCTATTATTCATATTTATTTGAATACATTCATTTTTAAAATAACACACACAAACATTATATAATTATACCATTGTCCATGTTGTGTACGAGAGATATACTGTTATTAATAACAATGTTTCGTATAATTCTAGTTCCAGTGAAATCACTCCAAAAATATATTACCACTGTATTATTCAGTATAAACAAGCAGGAAGTGTATGTTTGTGAAAATAATGTTGAAAAACAAGACAGTTATACAGACATTTGTAATGCATAAAAGATGCTTTAAATTTTGCCTTTTGTGAATGAATGCACGAATACATGAATGCCATTTTTGTTCATTAGGCTTTTAAAAAGAACTCAATACCAGTTTATAGCAAAGCAGAGTATTATAAGTATGTAACTACATACATATATACATATAAATAGAAAAAGAGTTAATTAAAAAAACTAAACAACTTAATTTGATTGTATTCTTCAAAGTATAATTCTATTGTAATCTGTTGTTTTGTTCACATGGCAGTAAATAGAATGATAAAACTAGAACTGATAACTTAAAAGAAATGGTTAGAAAACCATTATATAATGAGTTTTTTTAAGTCAATCATGATTTGCCTCAAATTTCTACATTAAGCTTTCTCTTTTTACCTTCATATTATATATGCTGTTTCAATCATTCTATTTGCAGAACATATTCTTACAAATACAAGGGGGTGCTGAAACGTTCCTGATTTTAAAAGTATCATAAAAGGCTTGGTTGGAGGCCCAACTTTCCAAGTTCTTTTACAGGGCTACTGCAATATGTGTGTGGATCTGAGAGGGGAATATGTTGACTAAAATCATAATTAAGTGATTTTCCTGCATTTTGTTTTTACTCAAAGCCAGAAACTTTTCAGCACCCCCTTGTATAAACATAGAAAATGTGTATGTACACCAAACTGAAACCTATATGAAAAGGAAAAGCTGGGGTTTGGGATTTGGGAATTCCATAAGGATATGTAAATATGTAAGTAACTAGAAAAATAGATAAATGAAAAATGTAGTATAGATTGATTGTATAAGCAGTTCTGAAATATGATGTTGTGAATTATAATTTCATTATGTCTATAAAGTTAAATTGAAATACATTAGCCCTGTACTTGTCCTTGTGTGTTTTGTATCCTGGTACATGTGTTCTTTTTTTTTTTTTTCCAGAATAAAATTCAGCACTGAATATATTCTGGTTATATATTTAATTAATTCAATAATAGGATAAAATCTTTTGCAAGAATTTATCAAGTAGCTAGCATGAAAAAACCTCATAAGGGAAAAATCATTTTGTTTTTAAGAGGCCAGTTTTGAGAGTTGCATTTCCTCACGTTCGGTAAAAATGTGTTTATTATGGTAGTTTGACCTTAGAGTCCCTCATAGCGTGAGGCATTCATGTATAGTAATGCCCTTATATAAATAAATATAATTTGGGGAATAAATGATTTTTCCCTTATGAGGATTTTTCACGCCAGCTACTTGATAAATTCTTGTAAAAGATTTTATCCTATTATTGAATTAATTAAATATATAACCAGAATATATTCAGCGCTGAATTTTATTCTGGAAGAAAAAACACATGTACCGAGATGCAATTAAAAAAAAAGCCCGCCTTTTACATAGATATATAGGGATAAACAATCTTCTATGTACTATGCTGGATACATGAGGTGTTCATTTGGCATGTTGAATTTTTGTTTATTTTTACGTATCTTGACCATACTATACTAATGAGCAGAGGTTACATATTGCTGTAATAACTGCGAAATTGTCGATATATAGTTTAGTTTGTTTTTAAAAGGCCAGTTTTGTGAGTTGACTTTACTCACGTTCGGTAAAAATGTGTTTATTATGGTAGTTTGACCTTAGAGTCCCTCATAGTGTGAGGAATTCATGTATAGTAATGCTCTTATATAAATAAACTAGCAGTATAACCGACGTTGTCCGGGTGTGACTTATTATGCCATCTAGGATAAGCCTTGCTAGGTGAAAATCAACTAAAAAAGAAAGCCTTACAACGAAAAAACCCTTATGATATAAATATGTTCATAATTCAAAAGACGACGAAATTAATAGGGAAAGTCTGAAGGCAGTTTTGCGTAACATTATTAATCATCATCATCATCGTCGTTTAACATCCGCTTTCCATGCTAGCATGAGTTGGACGATTTGACTGAAGACTGGTGGACCAGGAGGTGACACCAGGCTCCAATCTGATTTGGCAGAGTTTCTACAGCTGGATGCCCTTCCTAACGCCAACCACTCCGAGAATGTAGTGGGTGTTTTACGTGCCACCGGCACGAGGGCCAGTCAGGCGGTACTGGCGACGGCCATGCTCAAAATGCTGTATTTTACGTGCCACCTGCACAGGAGCCAGTCCATTGGCACTGGCAACGATCTCGTTCGAATGTCTTTTCACGTGCCACTGGCACAAGTGCCAGTGAGGCGACGTTGGTAACAATCCACGGCCACGCTCGAAATGGTGTATTTTACTTGTCACCTGCATAGGGGCCAGTCCATCGGCACTAGCAACGATCTTGCTCGAATGTCTTTTCACATGCCACTGGCACAAGTGCCAGGAAGGCAACAAATGATCTTGCTTGAATGTCTTTTCATGTGCCACTGGCACAAGTGCCAGGAAGGCGACATTGGTAACGATC
This sequence comes from Octopus bimaculoides, assembly GCF_001194135.2. Taxonomy (NCBI): domain Eukaryota; kingdom Metazoa; phylum Mollusca; class Cephalopoda; order Octopoda; family Octopodidae; genus Octopus; species Octopus bimaculoides. The sequence goes on along the minus strand of NC_068981.1, from coordinate 54,710,195 downwards.
ACGCTGGTGCTATTTACGTGCTACCGGCACGGAAGCCAGACAGCTGCTCTGGCATCGGTCGCGCTCGAACAGTGCTCTTAGTGCTCCACTGGTATAGGTGCCATCTCGATTTCGCTTTTTCGCTTGCCCCAACAGGTCTTCACAAACTGAGTTTAGTGTTCTTACAAATTTAGTTCGATTCCGATTTCACTTGCCTTACCATGTCTTTGCAAGCGGAGTTTAGTGTGCAATGAAGGAATGTTACGCGTAAGTGGGCTGGCTACATCCCTGGCAGAGGCCTTGGATTTTGGTCTCACTTGACTTGCCGGGTCTTCTCATATATATATATATATATATATATATATATGTGATTGTACCTGGGGAGAGTCATTTTCTGTTGGTGCCTTATTAATTTAACACACTTCGTGCTGGATCACTTTTGTGAAGTCTTGTCAGTGAACAAGTTAGTTTCAAAGCTACAAAAATATTTTGACACAAATGAAATTTAAATGTTGAAGTGAAACTAACTGTTTTTGTGTGTTCTTGAATGGCTAACAAACATCTTCCATATTGCAATTGTTTTTGTTTCAGCACACGATCTGAGATCAAGTCACTTGCTATACAAGTATATCTCCATAATTTTTTTAAATCCCTGTGGATAAATGCCAGAAATGACCTCAGGTTTTCTAATATTTTAATTTCTTAACAGAAACAATTAGAGGCATGGAGTGGGGTTGCAAAAGACTCATAATTTCTCAAATTCTCCTTTTTATAGCATATAAATGTATTTATGGGGATAAAATATTGAAAAAAAATTAATACATGCAAGAGTGATAGAGAAACAAGGAGGGTTGTCTTTGGCTGTGCTAGAAACAACCGCTAAATCGCCCTTAAATCACTCACCTTCCCCTCTGAAAATATTAACAATTTTTTTTTTTTTTACCAAAAATGCTCTTCCCATGGTTTTGAAGTGCAAAAGAAAATTGGCCAAAATAGGTCCGAAGTGGGATGATAAGGAGGGTGTTGTTAAAAAGTTTTCAAAACCTTTTCATACAAAGTTGTCCCCCTCCCAACCCCTTCATTTCAAAGGCTGTAGTTTTAAAAATGGGGAAAAACCCCTAAAATGAGGAAAATGGGGTAAAACCCCTCAAAAACTTTTCCCCACAAATTTTTTTATAATCATAATCTATGCCAT